>NW_022900943.1:9367575-9377890 GCF_012274545.1 Fukomys damarensis | reverse complement strand
GTAGAGATATTTTTGGTGAGTATTTATGGGATATTTTATTTTTCTCTTTGAATAGTATTGATTTTGAAAGCCTTATAAATAAGCCACACTGACCTATGTATTCATGAGTCACTGGGAGTAGGTCACTTGTGTACAGAAAATGATTTTCATTTCCTAGAGGTAAATTTTATTGAAGAGAAAGCAAAAAAATGGAAAGCTTAATTTATAATGCCAAGTGAGATTACTGGAATTCAGCATTTTGGAAACTTATGCTGTACAGGTATAAGAGAACACTAGTTCTTAAAAAGAAGAAAATAGGCTGCTTTTGTTTTAAGCAGACATACATTTTGAAAAAAATGACCCATGAACCATAAAAAATATCACATGACAAAAACTTTTCTTTCATGATCATACCAATTATATTTATGATAATGAGTCTAATAAATACAATTACTCAATTTAAATAAAGAAGGATGTAGAAATAAGGACAGAGAAAATTCTTCAATTATTAAGTGGCTATATACAAAGGACAAAAAAATTAGGCATTTGCCTTTCAGCGAACATATATACTAAAAATGAAAAGAGTCAAATATGTTGAGGCTAAATCAAAAGTCAAGTGATCCTTAGGTAAAAGAAAACATCTATTTTTACTATTGTGTATTTTCTGTATTTATCTTTTGATTACATATTATTAATTTTGAGAAATAAAAACTAAAATATGATTATAATTTTAATGAAGAATATGTTGTGATTTTTAAAAAAATAAAGTATCACAATAATTATTTCTCAAACTTTTTACAAAATGGTCAATATATCCATCCATCCGTGTACTTTGATTTGCAAATGAAAAGAACCTTGGGATATGGCTATACATTTAATAATAATGAATTTCAAGGAATAATTTAAAAATTATAAAATTCTTTATCATATAGAAAATGATCTCTTGTTTTATAATTTAGAAATGAATAGTGATCATATAACCGATATCTCCATTGTATAACTATATCTTTCAAGAATGTACATTTTCAGAATGTACATCCTTTGTTGTTTGTTTTGGCACCAGGGATTGAGCTCAGGTCATTGTGCTTGCAAGGCAGGCAGTGGAACCACTGAGTTAAATCCCCAGCACAAGAATGTACATTATTTATATTCTTAAAATATAAAGGGAGAGCTGGAAAGACTATAAATTATAGTGTAGAAAAAATTAATTGAAAGAAAAACAACTAAAATTATAGGCAAAAAAAATCTAGACAATTACATTAAATTTCTAATGTTTTACAGTAAATAAAAGGAAAATATACAAATATATTTTGAAAAGTGTGAAAATTTTTGAGGGACAAGAGAGGAGGACAATCATATTTAACCCCATCAATATTTTGGCCTAAACTTATTGCCTGTGGTACAGTAAGTGATGTCTAATAGTAAGCAACCTGCCAATTAAATATATAATTTTGATAACAATTTTGAAAAAATTTCCAAATTATATTACTTGGCATAGGCTCTGTACAGTTTAATGAAAGTCTAAAATTTAATATATTTGAATTAGTAGCTGAAAGTTAGGCTTTAGGAAGAGACATTAGACACTGAAAGTTAAATCATGAGACTTTACAGATGGGAGCTATTCCCATTAAACCTGCCAGAAAAGTGTTCAGACAAAAAAATAGCTGCAATTTCTCAGGTGCAGAGAGAGGACATTGCGGGCTCATGCATTACAAGCTAACTCTAATTTGCAAAGCAATCTGAGAAGCACCAAATTGCAGTAATAACAAAAGGTGACATTTGTATAATCTTGCAGTCTTTTTATGCACTCCGTTCCTAGAATAGGATAATAGAGGTCCATTTTGTATTTCTCTAATCTCTGTCACAGGGAGAGCCTCTAGTATACTTGAATGCCCAGAAGAAAAGATGAGGAAAAGCTGGATAAAAATTTGTTGTGACCTAAGGAGAGCTCAGCCGGGAATGGGTAAACCAATGGAAATACACTTGTAACCTTCAGTTAGAACCTGAAACCTGTTCAATATGGATTCCATTCCAGTTTGTGCATTCTGCTTGCAAAACTGCCTAATCTGACTTGCACAGGTCAGAAAATGACCAAGGCCCATGGAGGGAAAGGAGTGCAGATATATCCTACTTCTCACATTCGCAGTGTGGTCCTAGTGAATTCATTTAGCGTTACTGAGCTTTTAGCTTGCTCAACTTTACAACAGACACGATGGTTTCAAGTTCATAGGATTTTTGAGGTCTATATGACTAATATGTGAAATATCCTGCCACAAATCTGGCATAAAAGCTGTGCAAGGTAATAACTAATTATTGCTCATTGAGTTTTATTTATTTTTTATCTCCTAGTACATTTTGTGGAATGCAGCATGTGCTACTTGGGCCAAGCCAGCCACTGCAGCAGTGACCCTCAGAACTGAGGGTCTAACATCCCTGTGAAGAATGTTAGTGACAGAGGCAAATGGTATTTTAAAAGGCCTCAAACTTTATTCTTAAATGTCCCACTTTTGTCAAGGAGCATTAGAAATTAAAATGGTGAACCAGCTTAAGGTCACACTAATTATTCTGCAATTATAAAAAAGTATGTTCTATGAAAATATTTCCCACTGTTACAGTGCTAGAAAAAATGTTTCATTGAATAAATTATATGTAAAATCATTTGGCTAAAGAGTAATTCACACTCTCCATTTTTATACATCTTTTAAAATTGCCCCTTTCCCAAAGGAATTCCAGTCTGCACTTCAACCATTACAAGAAGAACACCTTTTCCTCTACAGCTTTATAAACACTCCATATTATTTATCTTCAGTCACCACCACTGCCTGCCAACTACTCTGACAGTTTCTGTTCCTTAGCCAGTGACTTCTATTTCTAGAGCTACTGTTTCTCAGAGAGGTAGTGGAAAACAAGGGCCAAAGATACAGACTCGAGGCCTTCTGTGCCCAGTATAAATGCCTACTCTATCACTTGGTGTGTGTGTGTGTGACCTCGAGCAGCTCTTTACCCTTCTAGTTTCTCGGTGTGAGGTGCTAGGTACAGGGACAAATGCCTACAAATCCAACTACTTAGGAGGCTGAGACAGGCAGGTCACAAGTTTCAGGCCAGCCTGGGTGATGTAGTGAAATCCTGTCTTAAAATTGAAATAGATAAATAGATAGATAGACAGACAGACAGACAGACAGACAGACAGATAAAGGGCCAGAGATGTAGCTTGGTGTGAAGCCCTGAATTCAGTCCCAGTACTGCAAAGTAAATAAACAAATACATAAGTAATAAACAAGCCAGCCCAAAATAAACACTGGGACATACTCATGCAGACATGCAAACACACACACACACACACACACACACACACACACACACTCCTAGTGCCTCAGATTTCTGCTAAGATTGGTGTTATAATTAAATAGATTTAAGTGAATTTACATATTCTAACATCTAGAAACCCTTACAGAAATGTTTATTAGTGTTTGTATTCTTTTCCTCTTGCTGCTGTGCTAGAATACTGTGCCATTAGTAGCTGAAAGCAACAGAAATTAATTCTGTGACAGGTCTTGGAGGGCAGCAACCTAAAATGAGTCTTATGAGGCCACGGTCAAAGTGGGAGCAGGACTGCTTCCTTCTGGAGGCTCTGAGGGGAAACCTTCTCCTGGCTCTTTCCAGCTCCCACAGGGCTCTCTGGGTATCGCTGCTCCTGCCTCTGTCAATGCTGCATCACTGTTCTCCTCTGGTCAAATCTCCTCTGCCTCCGTCTGATAAAAGCAGGTGTGATACACGTAGGGCCTGCTGGGACAATATACTCTCTCCGTCTCAGCATCTTTGATCACTCTAAGACTGGTTTAAGGTATAACTTGCTGTGCCATTGATCAGGACCTAGATATCTCTGAAGGCTTTATTCAGAATACCGTAGGTGTTTTACCATTTTTATTGAAGTGCCTACATATTTCTCATCTATTATTTACTATGGATATTACATTTTATCAGATCTACATAATTCAAATGTTTTCTCTCAATGTACTTCTTATCTTCTAATTTTGCCCATGGTAAATTTCATTTTACAGCCATTTTAATGAGCATATAATTTGTGACTACTAATATCTCTATTGGAAGCAAATAGACATGGTGTATCCTTATTATAGAATAGTGTGCAAATATTAAGAATAAAGCCTAGAAAATTATACAGAAATACTGACTGCTGGAAAGATGTTATGTTAATATTATGTTAAAGTTAGTTTCATCATGTATGTGAAGAGATACACTCCAATCTTGGTAGCTGCCAAAGATGAATATGACTAGGAGATAATGAATAAATCTTTACTTAAGTATATTTCCCTGTGGTACTGGCATTGAACTCACTCCGAGCACTTTTTAGTTTGTATTTTGATACAGGGTCTCACTGAGTTTCCCAGCATGACCTTACACTTGCAATCTTCCTGCCTCAGCCTCCTGAATTCCTGGAATCATAGGCATTTGCCACCATGCCCTGCTCAATTACTACTTTCTAACCTATATTACATCTCTTGAAAAATTTTAACAGTAAATATAGTTATTCTTCAAGTCATAAGTATAATTAAATTCAAACACTGGGTGTTAAAGTCCAAAGAAAAAGACATTTAAAGTACTACAGGATCTTAGGAGAAGGAGACAATTAATGATATCATGGAGAATCGAAGGAGACAATATTTCAGAAAGAAAAAAAAAACAGATTTACCAATACAATAAGCGGATATTGGAAAGGATTAAGAGGATATTGAAAAAAGGTAATTCACTTTAATATTTAAAAAGCTGCTTCAAAGTGGAAAGGGAGTATTTCAATTGGAATAAATATTAGAAGTTTTTAATAGAAGAGCTGGTTTATGTTTATATCTCCTGGGCTAAGACTATAAAATCATAATAAGTAATAGATACCATTGACCATGCAGGGTATGGTCAAGTTTACCTGATCTCTTTAAAAGCAATCCCGTCATAAGAAGAACAAGTTACACCATGAGGGAGTCCCTCCAGGGCAGTCTTCATTTTACAATGGGTGTAGTCTGGAACAGTGTTACTCTTTTTTTTCAAATCTCCTAAATGCTCTCATGCTCTTAAGATCAACCATGAAAAAAATATTGTTATGGTTATGTTCCTTTACTACCATTAAAAATGACAATAGAAAAAGATTGAAGATTATTAAATCTGGGTCGATATGTAAGATTTCAGAAATAAACTGACATTATGAGCAAAATTACTAAATGAACTGATTAAGTCATACTTTCAATTATTAGAAGTTAAGAAAGAAATGAGTACAGATTAAATACATGTCTAGGATTAGAGTGAAGCCCTATTTCACGTGGATGTGTTCATGTACACCTGCATGTGTTTCAGATAAAACTGTAAAGGAAAATGTTTGTTAATTTCAGAAATCCACAACATCAAGATGAAAGAGAATTTTAAATCTGTAGCCTATGTTGACAGAGACAGTATTAATACAGCTGGGAAAGGTGGAAGTCACTCACATGACCATTCTCAGGGACAAACCGGATGTAGCATGTGCATCCAGTGAACCGTTATTCAACCTTAAGAAGGAATAAAACTGATAAGTGCTTCAAAATACTGTGGTGAGTGAAATGAAGAAGACTACAAAAGACAAATATTGTATGACTACCTTTGTATAATGTTCTGCGGTGGGTTAGCGGTGGTTGTATAACGAGGATGTTCCAGTATTCATGCCAATGAATTTTACAACTGAAATGGTTAAAATATTACATTTTATGTTACCTATATTTTACCACAATGAAAATAAAACATCTTGTCTCCAAGGGTTATAAGGAAGTTCTCCATGGGAACCAGCTGATATGAACTCAGGTTCCTGAGCTACAAGGGGAGAAAGCACACAGAGGATTTTATCATTATTACATACAAATATTTTATTATACTGTGATTCTTCGGTGTTACATACTCAGTACTGAAAACTTTTGAGAAGCCTCTGTTTAGTGCACAAGATGGAAAACACGTCTACCTTCACATTTATTTCTTCTACTATCTGTGAAATATGTACGGTTATGAATCCCCTAGCAATCAAATAGTCGGAGAGTGGCTATTATGGGAGTTGCTTAGGTTTGAACAGCCTGCTACGCCCTGCAATGTAAAACTTGAGTTCAGATATTGAGAGCTTTATCTGACAATACTGAAACCCAAACCTGCCTTTATTAATCACACTATGCTTTAAATTACAATATGTATACAGCTGTGTTATGAAACGTACTGACCTAGGGCTTAAAACTATGCATTAAATTTCACCTATAAGCTCAAGCCAATTAATTGAGTTTGAAAGAAACATGACAATAGGTATTTAGTTACTGATATCCTACAGAAACTGACACTTAATAAAGTAAAATATTTCTTAAATTTTAAAGAGCTTTAAGATGGACAGTAGAATAATTTAGCCTTGAAAATGAATCTAGTTTTAAAATGAAGGAAACATTAATAGAGTCATGTTCAAACACTTTTAATAGGCTGGCAAGAGGGAAACAGAAGCCCTCAGCTCTCTCATTATAAAATGGTATAACATCTTGTCAATAGACTCAGAGATAAGTAGTGTAAGCCCCACTGAAATACCAAATTAGAAATAAAAATTAATATGGAGAATATATATTCAGTATCAGTAACAATCTATGTAATCTCATTTCCATAGATCCTAAGAAAACTTTAAAAATTTGGCAAATTTTGGCAAACTTTGATCAAATTTCAGCTGTATATCTAGACCAAATTCAAATAGAAAAAAAAAAAAAACAACAATCTAAATCTTTGTTCTACAAAAATGATGGGGAAAAAATTTAAGAAGTCATCAAGCTAAAAGTCAAAGAACTTACCCAGAAAACTGAAGATTGGTATTTAACACAAAGATAAAAAAAAAGTCAGGCTAAATCCCAAATAAATATTTATTCCTCCCTTATGGTGCAACTAGAGAGTCAGCTAGCAAGTCATTCAGTGACCAAGACTGAAGAGCAGCCACTACCTTGAATCTTGACAGTCACTGGTCCAAAGAGCAGAGAGGACTCTGGATTTTCATGCAGGAGCAATCATGCTTGTAACTAGCATTAAGCAAAACGTCCTGCTCACACACATAAAAATTATAATAAGAATTAATCTGTATACTGATCTATTTGGCAAACAGCCACATTATACTAATAATCATCTTGAATTCAACTGCAGAAGTCATTACCAACATTTCACACATACTTTATGTTTTGCTTATGAGTACTTACTATATGATTTGCCAAAACAACCCATCCATATTACATTTTACTTGTCCACAATAACTAATATAGTTAGCACAGACTATGTAAAGTTTTTTATATTTTCATGTATCATTTAAAAATAAAGAAAAGATGAAAACTAAATTTAGGTGTATCTGCATTTACCATTTACTGTACCATCTAGAGCAGGAATTTTTCTCCAGTTTACCCAGGACATGAAAGTTTTATGTTAGAAGATCATATTTGAACAAAAGCACCGGTATTTCAGTGGCTCAGCAGCCCAATCCCAAGAGATTGTTTGATGCAGAAACATCATCATCTGTATATGAATTTCACCCTGATCTCCTACTTTGCTGATGCCAAGTCTTTCAGTATTTGCAGTTATAATTAACTATATATTCAATCCCATTGAAAAATACGTTCCTTGCAGAGTTTTGGCCCTTGTATTAACTTTTTTTAATTATGCCAAACTCCTAGAAAAGATGTGAGAAGAAATTGATTGTCTTTTAAACCCTAGTTGTGATGGTCTCTTGTAACTTACACATATGAGTTATTTGCTGATATTGTACAAGAGAATGATCTCCTCTACAACTAAACATAATCACTGGAACTTTTGAACATCATGACTTTTTTCATCACTAATATCTTCAACTTCATTATCTTCTTTCAGATTCTTAGTGATATTTGTATTTGATATCAACTTTTGGCAAAAAATACCCCACAGTAGATGAAACACCAAAATAGACCATCCTTCTGAGCAACTGTTCATCCTGAAGCTTTAAAATTAATGTTAAAAGTTGTCTATCGTATGGCTCACAACTTAATGTGCCTACAAGTTTGGAAGTATTTCTGATTTGTCTCTCATGTGCTAAGTGATAGAAATTTTATTCTGTGATTCTAGCTTTTTCATAGGTTGAACAAACACAAATCTTCCAACATAACAGCAGAGAGTAGACATAATACCAACATAAAAAAGAATTATAATCCCACATTTTATGTTTTCATTTAACAAACACTCACTTGTTTCAAAGACTTTAAAATTGTTTGGCATTTCCACCCATTTTCATTTGGACTCACAGGCACCATGAATACAGCCAGAGGTTTCAGTTAAATATTTATTCTCTACAATTTTCCCCCCAGGACATAGATTTTGTTTCTTTCGTTGATGAACAGCCCTCAGACATAGCTCAGAAAGTAAGATAAACAAGAAGCAAGTGAGATAAATGGCAGGAAAGCAATGTACTGGACAATCTAACAGATTTAGTGTAAAGTGCTCATCTATTCTGCCTTTCTTTGAACCTCGCTTCAGTCAGTAATCACAGCAAACCAACACTTCCATGTTTGCGGGATGGTGTGTCAAGTCATGTCACTGATTCTTTTCATGAGCATGTATTTTACTCTCCCGGCATTACAGCAGCTCAGTAGCTCTGAGCGTATGTGGATGTCCAGACTCGAAAAACCTTAGTCCAAGTCAATATAGGTGAGAAGAATGAATACTCCCAGCACAGGTGAGGGAACAACCATTCATTAAGTCAAACACTTTCCTGTGCTTTTAAAATACATTAACTCATTGAATCTACTTAACTTAGGAGTGAAAAATCACTTTTGACTTTCATTTTTCAAATGAAGTTACATGCCTGTTACCCAAGAGAGTTATCCGGAGATACATAGAAAGAAAAGTCGCAGAGGTAAAACTTGCGCCTAAGACTCCAGTCTAATGTTCTTTGAAAATGTCTTGTATCATCAAACAATTATGACGCTCCCAGCAGCTCTCTCCTTTACATAAATACCCACGAGCATCTGATACAGCTGCTTTGAAAGGTTCAGCAGCTCAATGTAGCCTTTTTACTTTGTAAGAAAAGACTTTCTTTTTCTCACAGAAAATTTTAGATTTCAAGCCAAAGGAAGTGACAAGTATTTGTCCATGTTTAGCTTGGATGGAACAGGATTACACAGGCTCTATATGGGCTCACTTACCCTGGTGACTTCCAATCTATGTTTGTCAAGCACTCCCTAGACTCCCTGGATTACCTTGTGCCCCTTGTGAAATGGGTGAACTGCTGGCGGACACCTACTGACTCAGGCAACACCCCGGAATTTACCACTGGGGTTGCCCACCTGCTAGCTTGTCTCACATCGACCCAAAGAGGTGAGGCGGTCTCCACATCTTCCCAGAACATCTAGAGATGTTTGTTAGTAGAGAAGACGGCAGCACATAAAAGGGAAGGAAGAATAAGGTTATATACAGAGAGAATGACAGGCTTGTTGGAGGTGGGTCAGGGGTGAGATTCTTGGAGAGAATTTGTTTGTCTGAGCAGGCAGTCATTCTGAAGACTAAGAAGCAGTACGTAGCAATGATTACAGAAAACTGGATTGTGGTGGGAGGGGAAATTGCAATAAAAATGGACCTTAAATAACAAAATGTTAGGAAAAGTAAAAACTTTCATAATTTTCTAAAAGTTAAAACCTTTGTGTATAAAGAAAATCATCCAACATTGTTATTTTGTTTGCTTATTAATTATGATCTTTGAATGAACAGTAAAAAAGGAAAGCAGGTGGTAGGTTGTAGGTCTAAGGCAGCATAAACAGTTGGCTTTGATCTTTGGACTGTTATGAAATAAAACAGAATTGAATGAAAGGGGCCTCAGCCTCTAGGGCACCAGCACCAGCAGATTCCCAGGTAAGAGGAGGAAAGAAACAACACTTTGTTGGAAATCTACAAACTGGACATCCCAGAATCGTGTGCCCTAGTAGGCATACAACAAGGAGCAACACCGACCTTCTGGCTGTGTGCCTGTTCCGTGCCGAGTGGTCCTAAGGACCTTGTGTCATGCAGTCCATGGATTTGCTTTCCTTCTGTGCTAGCCAGAGCTGCCAGACTTGTTTGTAACAAAGGCTGACATTTGAATGATTTCGTTGGAGCAGTACCCGGAGCACAGTACGGCCGCTGTGATTTTAGTGTGTTTATGTGAAACCTCATAAAGACCTAGAGAAAGGAAGTAGTTAAGATTAATTACTTTAATGTTTCGAGTTGATCTTTAAGATTTGTTGAGGGAATTTATGCTAAGCAATTGGAAGTACATTTTAGGCCTAGTCAC
>NW_022900943.1:9295757-9367470 GCF_012274545.1 Fukomys damarensis | reverse complement strand
TTTTTTTTTTTTTCAGTGTCTCATTCTAGGGAGCAGGCATTGCCCCCTCCCCCCGATTTTAAATGATTCCTTTTGAAATTAAAATGAAGTTATGGGAGACATTTAATCCTTCCTTATGTTACCTCATGGTACAGCCTTTTTTTATTTTTAGAGCAAAAGAGCTTTTATTTTAACTATTTCACAGGGTAGTTCCGGTGGATGTAGAATTTTTGGCTAAATAATTACCCCACAACTTTGGGTTTTCACACTTTGCGTCAGTATCATATATCTGCTTGAAATTGGTGAGCTTTACATTCATTCACTGTGCCAGATGCTTTTGAAACTGGAAGTAGATGCTACTGTTAGCAGCAGTATTTCTCCATAAGACACATTAATAATTACACTGAAGTAATACGCACAACCTTAGTTTTAAGTATCAATCACGTACTGAAGACAAAGCAGGAGTAAATGATTTCAGGTCTTCACTCAGCCACAGACTTATTCTTCTACAGGTTTATGAAAAAAATCATAATTCCAAAATTCATTTCAACAGTAAAGCCTTAAATATTCTTTGCTAAAAATTGCCACTGGATTATAAATTTAAAACTTATTCTTGTAGTTACAGGCATTACTCCACATATGTAGCATGTGTATACTAATGAGTGCTTTAATTTCTTCAATAATTCTTCCGTTACTCAGAAAGGATACATTAAAACCAAATGTTCTTAGACAGTGAATATAAACGGATATGGTAACATTGCCACTATTTTGGAAAAAAAATTTTCAAAGTGCAAATGTTAATCAGGATCATTAGGGAGAGCAAATATTGACCAGTGAACACAGTGCTAAATGTATATACTTTTTCAGTCATAATAGGAGTCTTTAAGTTTCTCTGTAAGACTTTGGGTAAATAACTCTCTGTGCCTTAATAGTCTCATATATGCCTATATGCTTGGGTAACAGTACCTTCACTATAAGGTTGCTGTGAAGATTAAATTAAATTCACTATCAGATTGCTGTGATATATGTTAAATATGTCAAAGAAGGATGACATATATGAATATAGATCGCTATTGCTTCCACTATGCTGCTATTACTTTTTATTGTGCTGTTAAAAATAAACCCTTGATCATATTTTCTAATAAATTATATTTAATTGTAGTAACTTTGTTCTACCTTCTTTTGCTCGCCTTATGTAAAATGATATGTACCTTCCACTGGCAAACTCTTTAACACATATTTATGTGTATTGATTGCAACATTTTATTCATCAAGATATCTTCATAATAATTTGGTCTTTATTGTAAGATGCACTATAATGTGAAGCGCTACTCTAAGAAGAAACAACTCTATATTACATACACACATTGATTTTTAAACCCATCTCACTTTAGAAATGTAAAAATACTACTAAAAATTGAGACTAGCCAGAGAGTTTATGATGAGAGGTATTACCAACTTTCTGATTTGTCATTTGGAATTAGCAACCAAATTGAAGACTACTACACATCATTAGTATTTAGCAAAGAAGGAATTTTATAGCCAGATTTCAAAAAAAGAGAGTAAAAACCATTCTAATCTTAAAACTGTATTGATAAACATTAAGAAACAAGAAACATAGTATCTGGCTAATAGGTAAAATGTGCACATTCTAGGTAAGACTACTTCTGCCATGAGGCTACCTTAAATTAGAAATTTCTAATTAAGTATGCACATGCCAAAATGTGACTACTCCAGCAAATGAAAAATTTGCATATACAATGATTTTAATCAAAGGTACTCTTTGATTGCCCAATTATCTGTTTTGTATACACAAAATTTGAATTCTGCACATGTAAGTCTGCGTTTGTATGTGTACCCAATTACTTTGTTGGTGCAACTTATCCCCACTTGACATATCAGGGCCTCTGTTCTCTTGCCTTTATAGTGTGATGACTTTCATTTTTCTTAACTAGTAAAACAAAATTCCTCAGAAGACCACAGGAAATGGATCCTGCTTCTACTAGAAATGTTACTACCTTTCCAATTTCTCCTAAGAAAGTAAAAGTATATTTTCATTTTCTCACATACAATTTTGTTGCTTTCTGCCTTCTTATTTGGAATGTATTTCAAACTTTACAGAAGGCTTCAGGTCACGGGAGAACCCTTGAGTGGCAATCACAATGAGTTCCCTCAATTTTCCACATTGTTAGGCCCTAAAAGAAGGAAGTAGGCTGTTGATCCCTACCACTCTTAAGCAATAGAGAAAATTTAGAGCCAGTAAAAAGCACCGAATTTATAATCCTATAGACAGATGTTCTTTGCAGAGTTCTTGAGGGGGAAAAAAAGGCTGAAAAGCAGTGAGGCGAAACTCTATCGCATGACCGCCTCTCCAGGGCATCAGGGGTCTCCTCGGCCCTCCGTGCGGGCAGCACAGGCCGACAAGTCGGGGAAACTGATGATCACAGGCCTGGGGCTCTGGGCACGTGGAGGGCCCTGACAGGTCCGTGGGGACACAGCCTGTTTGCAACCTCACAATGGCAGGCGGCTCCGCAGGGCTGTACAGATCACCGGTAACAGCGGGAGTCTTTTGCCTCAGAATCTCAGACCAAAATCCTTTCTCGAGGACACTTTGAGACAGGCGTTGAATGTCACATTGAGATACAGCTTGGTAACGCAAGCAGACATGAATTCATTGAGGTGCCTTCTGCTGCCCATCCGCAAAGGGCTGTGGACTTCTAAGAGTGAGATTTTACATCAGAGGAAGAAGAAGTGAATGCTCATTTTGCCCTAACTCTAGGCAAATCTAATCAGACTATACAGCGGTCCTTTCAAAGCTTCTGAATTTTTCAACTTGGAATTTTGCCATCTACCTAACTATTGAATTTCTGTAACAAACTTCCTCCCGGGTACTCAATGACCCACTGTTACTGACATAAACCTGTCAGCTCTGTCCACGGTCTCCCCAACAATACTTTGTAATCTGCTTTGTTTCAGTGTTTTCTTTTTCAAAAAATGCACCTCTTTTTAAAATCTTTATTTATTTATTTTTTTAAGACTAGGCGTTGCTAAGTAACTAAATTGCCCTTAGCAATGCTCTGACTTGCAATCGTCTGGCTCCCCCTTGCAGAGGGGATTACAATCATCTGCTAGCAGACCAGACTTCAGTGTCCACTTTGATCTCTGCAGAGAGAGAGAGAGAGAGAGAGAGAGAGAGACAGAGAGAGAGAGACAGAGAGAGAGAGAGAGTGATCTATAGGAATTATTGTCTATGTCCATCCTCTGTGGACCATAAAACTCCCAGATGCTTAACTCCCTTTTATACAATGGTATTGTATTTCCATATCCTACCCACATCTTTCTGGGTACTTTAAACTATCTCCAGATTACCTGTAAAGCCTAACAGGGACAATGATATGTAAGCAGTTCCACTGTACTGTGGAGGACATAATGACACGGAAAACGTCTACATGTTCAGCGCAGGTGCCAAGTATTTTGCCTGAAATATTTTTGACACATTCTTGGCGCAATCCTTCAATGTACACCTGCAGACACAGAGAGCAGAGCATGCACTTTAGTCACCAGAGAGAGGATGAGCGATATAGCAGCAGGATCCTGCCAGGTATTCTTCCGCTTGGGAAGTTGCTACTTACGTTGATTCTTGGTTTGGTCATCATCTAACTTTTTGGTTTGTTTTGCTTGGTTTTGAGACAGTCTTCTTATATAGCTCAGCCTGGCCTCAAACTTGCAGTGATTCTCCTGCCTCAGCCCCCGAAGTACTGGAATTATAGTCATGCAGTACCATGCCCAACTATCATATAACTTATTTTGTCCAATCAGACTTTAGAAAGAATGATACAAGAAGAGCTACTTAAAGGATTTGTCCTTTAGAGTACTCCTTGGAACTGAACAGCATGGTATGTGAAATCCCAGCTATTCTGCTAGGGAAAAGCACCTGGCCCATGGAAAGCCCTCAAGAATGGCTCACCATACAGAAAGAGCGGCCTCAGAGGAGAACATAACCTCAGCAAAGCTCCTAGTTAGATATGGTCATGTGGTGACCCAAACATGCAACCCCTTCCAGAACAGAATAGATACCCAGTCAGCCCAATCACGAGGGACAATAACTATTTAGTATATGAAACTGAGGTTTGGGGTAGTTTATTAAACAGCAGCAGGTGAGAGAGCTTTTCCTAATTCTGGCTCCGTTCTCATTTAGCTATGTGACCTAGGAGAGTTAACGTTCACGGCGGGGCTGTGATTCACAGATCTCGCTGCCAGGTGGCGCTAAAGCACTGGTGGCCCACGCAGGACTGTCCCATTGGGCGGGAAGCTGGCTGGTGGGAAGTCACGCGTGTGCCAACAGTACTTCAAACCGAGGGGATGCGTTGTGTTTCCTTATTCAGAGTCTGCAGTTCTACAACATGGGTGGTCCTTGTAGCACTTCACAGGGTTGTGAGATGGATTAAACTAAACAATAAATGTGAAAATTTTAGCACAGAGTCCGAGCCCTAGTACAAGGGAGTGATGGTAGTCACCACGAACTTCATTCTCTCCGCATCATGACCCTGTGCCACCTTGACTAACTCCACCATCGTCCTCGCCAACACCTTCCTCATGGCCGCTGTGTTCTTAACCCGAAGGAATGTCAAGCTTTTTTACTACGACATGTCTTAAGCACACGTACACCCAAAACGTCTTCCATTCCAGTCAGGGATGATATAAAGTAATAAAAATGAACCATTTATATATTCATTCCCATTATTTCATTACATTTCCACAGATTGGCTAAGATTACTTCAAAATCAAATGAAATGGTCATATTTGAGCCTATGTCTTCTTTCCACAAATGCTCAGATCTTTAAAGAAGTGTCTGTGATAAAAACAAGAGCCTTTATCTCTCGTAAGATATACACACTAGTGCGGAAAGAGGCCTTGTTCTCCTTAGTGTTCTATGACTACACCTTCACGCTGACACGTAATAGAGGCTGTAGAAGGAAGGATTGTTGAATGCACGGATCAACTGACAGCTGATTGGTAGTTTAGTAGAGAATGGAATATAGAGGCGGAATGCCTGAGTTTCAATCTCAATTCTGTTCTTTAAGGCTATGTGAACTCAGACAATTTAGTGGTTCTCTGTCCCAGTTCCCTCATATATAAATAAAAGGGAAAATTATAACACACGGTTCCAAGAGATGTTCTAGTGTGTGTGCAACTCTCAGAACAGTGCCTGGCAATGTACACCACTTTGTTATTATTATTTCTTTACTGTCCTAGTGAGCTCTGTTGATTCATAGAATTTTACATACCGTGAATTTACAGAAGGATAACTGAAAAGCACACTGAAAGAAGGCAAAGAATGTTGGTGGTTTGTGATCTGAAACAATGGCTTCCAAGTTTCATTCAGGATTATAAGAATCTAGGATAACTATTTCAATTCAGATCCCTGCCCACGCTACCTTCACTCTCTGTCTTCTGTGTTTGTAACAAATAATCTGAAGAAACTGCTCCTGCACAGTTAGGTTTGGAATGCACTGAATATTAATAATGCAAGTCCAAGTCCCATATGAAGTAGTTAAATATTTCGGTATACGATTCTTGCACTGACCACTGAATCGAATCATGTGGTTAATTGCTCATTCTGCCCAAGGATTAATCCTGTGCCATTTGGAAGTTTCCTCTTTTCTTCGGTCTCTCACCTCCCTTCCTCCTCATTAGGGACACTCTGACCCTCCAAGAACAAGAACAGAAACTTAGGAGGATGAGAGGCCCTTTTATTCAAAGTGTGGCTTGCAGGAAAGCAAGGCCAGCACCACAAGGCAGATCCTTAGGAGTGCAGACTCTCAGGAACTCTCTGACCTAAGGCACTGATTCTCAATATGCATCTCTGGGAAGGGAAGTATCAAAATATGGATATCACCTTTCATCTTGAGAGACTAATATGTCCAGTGTTATCCAACTGCTAAAATGTTTAACTCCATAAGTGATTCTGATATAAAATCTGGTTTAAGAAACTCTCATATAAAGAAAGTTGTAGCAGAGAAGGAGATTGACTTGTGAACTTTTATTTCCATAGTTTTCTTCAGGCTCCTATATGACTCTAGAATTTAGAAAATCCTCCAGATTTCTGCATCTTAGGGGAGTAGGCTTTTGGGGTCCACTCTTGATGGTTGCCGTCCCACCTTGACTATCCAGTGTCTATCCTGTTTTCTCACTAATCACTTTGAGATGTGAGCCAGGTGGACATTTAGACCAGCAAGCATTTGTAATGTAAATAGGAATATGGTGCAAAATCAAAAACACCTTACTACATTTTCAGGGAAAAAATGGAGAATCTTCAAACATAGTGATGATGATTACATCTACTTGGTTAGATTGTTCCAGGACCCTGGTTTGTTGCTTTTTAAAAATTTACCTGTTGTGATATGATGGTGTGATTGCCTTTAAATAGATTGCAATATTAGGAAAATAAACTTTTAAATACACTCCAAATGTTTGACTTCTAGCTGATCTTTTATGTTTACTCTGGATTAGTCATTCAATGTGTGGAAAAATAGATGTGGGGAACTAGTCAAGAGCAAGTCTTTCTGTATGTGACTTAGCTGAAATTGGCCAGCCTTGCTCTAGTCCTGTGTGACTGTTCTTTGCACAGTGAAAAAGACTTCAAAAATCCAAGCCTGATCAAATAGTTGAAAATGAGTCCCTTGAATGGAGTCACTTGGAAAGCAAGCAGTGGGGAGAATTATTTACACAAATCCTTGCTGTTCAGAGGCCACAGTGTGACTCGTAGGCCAGTGGCTGTGACTTCATTTGGTAAAAGGAGAAAGAGTTATATGGTCTGGAGAGAAACCAGAAAAAGGCTTTTATATTGTATGGGAGCCAGGCAAAACTCAGACTCCTGAGTCCTGATTCAGTCTTTCCTCACAGGCCGCCTTTTAATAGGACAGGCCACTGTAGTCTGAGAAGAACTGATGTCATATTTTTTTTCTCCAATATTTGCTTTTCCTTAAATTACACTCCAAGCAGCATCCCATTTAGCTGTCCTGCTGGTTGTTTTTTTTTTCAATTTGAAATCTGTGCAAGTTTTTCTTACATCTCCAATATTCTTCTTACCTCTCTTCTAATCAGCTACCTCGTGGGCCAACTCCTATTTTTCCAAGTCTTGCGTGTAATCTTACAAAGGGGAGGAGGTGTAAGACAATGGTGCAGTTGTATACATTTTTTGCTTAATACAATTTAGAGAGGAAAATGCATCCCTTTTTTCTCAATCTGCTCTAAACTGTCAAGAAAGTAAAACAGGTAACAGCTGAGGTAAAATCTTCTTCTTATAAGTCTGGCAGTACGAAAAGAATTCATAACACTATTAATTTTCCAGTACTTTAAAAAAGAGATATATCGGGTTATTCCTCTAATATAATATAAAAGGGGAACAATTTCAGCAGAAGAGAATGAGCTAATCTCATTCAATTTAGTTTTCATTGAGTAACCATAATAATTCAGAGAAATTACATAAATTAAGACATATAAAGTCTTTCTCTTCCCTTGTAAGAACAGCAGAGAGAAAACAACAACAACAAAAAAACTATTTGTGTTGAACACTTTTGGCTGTTTTCCTACCAACGTATACACTGTAACTACCGAAAAACTATCAAGATACTAGATTTCAAGTTGATTAGAAGATTGTTAAAGTCTGAAGAAAGGAAGCATCTGTGCAAAGAAAAGTATCTCTTTATAAAATCTGGTTGGAAGCTAAAATTTTGGTTTTAGTTAGAAAAATAATAAGAAGAAAAAACATTCTAAAATACTAATAGATTGCCTGCAGAAAACTAATGCAACAAACTTAACCAACTGTAAAATAGGGGAAATAAATCCTTTTGTATCGGAGAAAGGAAAGCCTTCCATGCAGGTTGAAGAAGAGTAGAAAACCTTACCGCAGCTGTTTTACTGCTGGATAGGCACCATCACCTGAAACAACAAAGATGCATTTTGGTATGGCAACCATAACAGCTACAAAAACCTTCAATTGCCTTTAAACACATGAAAGTTAGGAAACATATTTATAAAAGCAAAATAAACAAGCAAGCGAGATAACCTGTCTGATCCCATTTGGTTACTTCAGATGGAAATATTTCATCTCCACCATTTTACAATCCAAATAGATAATGGGTTGTTTTTTGTAATCTTTTTTCTTTACAGCTATGTGGAGCATAAGTTTTCTTCTTCGGATATATGTGTTTAAAAGGTGGACAGCAGCATACTTTCACCTGTGTAATACTCTTGGTCCTGCTCTGAGGAAAATCTCAACATATTCCTGACTGATTACAGGACAAGAAATGACATACTATTGAAAAGGTTGGTACAAATTTACAGCTAGAGTGGAAGAAGCACTGATATTCTACTGCATTATAGCATGGATATGGTTAATAATATTTTATGGAATATTTCAAAATCGCTGGTACAGAGGATTATTTGAAAAAAATGTCTTAGGTCATAGTTATGCTAAATACTGTACTTGATCATTACCAGTGCATATACATATGGTAACATGACACTGTGTTTCATAAATATATGCAGTTACTATGTCTCAATTCCAAACAAACCACAAGAAAAGAGCAAAATTTAAAAAGACCTGCGGAGCTTTTTTGTGATTCCAGAGATGGTAGCAAATTAAGTGATTTATGGATAGGACATGTACTGTACTTATAGAATATTTCTCTTAAAAGAAGTTATCTCAGGACTTTTCAGATGCAAATTTATTCAAATAACACTTCAAATTAGCCATCTACTCCTTCATATTCAAACTTTTAATTCTCATAAAGGATCTAGTTTCTATAAAGTACTTTGATACTAGAACACAGAAACAGAATACTAAGTTGGAGAGCAAGCATCCCAGTATGTGATTGCATGATTCATTAGGAAATAGTGAAGATAAACATGTACTGGGGTTTACCTACCTGTGATCTATCTATCTATCTATCTATCTATCTATCTATCTATCTATCTATCTATCTATCTATGGCAACTATACAGGTGGTGGGAATGAGCTAGCTATTTTTGTACAGACTTGCAGAAATAATTATAGAAATAATTATAAAAACTAAATACAGATACCTATTCTGAGCATATGAAATTATTTTTGCAATAAAATTCTTAAGTATTTCAACAGTTTCAATACAGTACTTGCATGCATATATAATACATATCATGTGTCTCTGTCACGCACCTGAGCGTATAAAACTAAGTATATGGGTAGTTAGAGGAATTACCTCTTTTCTAACTGCATCAGACTTCTCTTTCCTTTGGTATTTTCTTTTCCTCATATCAAGACTTCAGTCCCTATTTCTCATATCAGTCACAAGTGCATCCCAGCTTAGATGGAAGAGGCAGAAGGTGAGTGGTGGGAGAAAAAGTAGCTGAGATTGAAGGGAATTGGAGACAGTGCCTCACTGCCTACACCCCACACACAGCCCTGAACCCAGAGCACATAAGCATTTCTCTTGGTGAAACGAGAAGACCAGCATCAACTGTTAGGTCTTATTTCATTTGTGTCCTGATAAGCAAATAACTCTTCCTTCAGTCATAATTACTTGTGGGCACTTTATCATCCTAAAAAGAATAAAGTAAAAATACAACTTAACGTTTTCCCATTTTGTACCAGGTATTTAAAAGCAACAGTAAATAATCTGAGTGAAAGAAAAAAAATATACTGGATAAAACATAACAAGTGTTCTTTTTGAAGCAAAACTGAAAAAAACAAAAAAACAAAACAACAACAACAACAAAAATACCTGCAGTCCAGAGATCGCTGCCGGCCAAAGTTGGAGAAAAAAGTGGAAACAAATGATACACAGTTGTGACATTTTGGTTTTCGGACACCGTTGCCCATCTTATCAAAGAAGAGACTGCAAGGCTTGACAGGCTCCCCTGAAAGTTTCTCAGAAAGGTCTTAGACTTGAACTTGTCCTCTCCACAAGGAGAGAAAAGTTCAAAGAGAGGACTTAAAGGGGATGGTGGTGCATGGAGATTACGTACATAAAGTTCTTAAGGGAGGAGCTCAAATCATAAGTATAAAACACATGCGAAAATCTCACAGGCTAATTTGCAGGGCTGGCTCTGTCTCAATAAGAGAAAGAGCAAGGAGAAAAATATTCAAGCATATCAAAAGCAAAACCACAAAACACAGACTATGAAATAAGTATGTGTAAAATTATTAAAAATAAAAGATGTCAGAAATCATGAGAGAAATAAAACTATGAAAATAACAAGATAGTTTCCAATCGGTGCTGATTATAATATTTAGAAATAAGAACATAGTAATTGAAATGAAGAGACTCAACAGACGTAATAAACACCAATAAAGATATAATTAATGGGAAGACAGAGCTAAATAAAATAGCCCTGATGTTGCCCAAAGAAGCAAAGGGGAAAAAAAAAGCATGAGAGAACATATGAAAACAGGTGAAAAATAGGGTGAGATGGTCCAACAGCAGACAGAAAAGGAATAGGGAAAGTTTTAACAGAGAAATATATGCACGAGGTTCACAAAACGTGATCTCACAGACTGGCCTATGAACTGATACGAATCTCCCTGCCTTCTCTCTCCTTTCCTCCCTCCAGAATGCAAAACACAATGCAAATAAGAGGAAAATGATTAAATTCCGCTCACATACAAAGAAATAAATGTGACGTTAAATCCATTTAGGAGACAAATACATATTTAAATAGGAACAGAATAAATTGACAGCAAACTTTCTAATGAGAGTGCTAGATGCTTTAAGACACAAGAGTTGTGTCTCGAAAGTGCTCAAGGAAAACAATAGCTGTTTCAGTAGCCCTTACTCATCTCTATAGTAATTTACAAAGATATCAAATGGGATAATTTTTGACAAAAATACATGATATTACTATCATCTCTCCTTTTACTAAGAGAAATGAAAGGATGTAATTTAGGAAAAAGTAAATTATAAAAGATATAATTTAGGAAAAAGTAAATTGAACTCAGAAAGAAAAAAGTTGTAGGAAAGAATGATCAATAATGATATGAAATACACAGGTAAATCCAAAAACACTGACTAAAAATACGACACAAAATATTCTAAAGTTCATATATTATTTGATCTCTCAAAAGGTTAAAGGTACTTTAGTTTTATATTTTTTAAATGAAGTATAATTATAATTCAGAGGTAAACACGAAAAATAGAAAAAGGGAAGGTTTAATATAAAGGGCACCAAGAGATGGGAGAAGGAATAAAAAAGAATTAATGTTTTATATATATCAAGCAAATAAAATTGTGAATTGAGATGAGTAAGGAGTACCTCGGTCATTTTTTAAACCATTCACTGAACAAATACTTTTATCATTTATTAAAGCAGTATTTTATCATCTACTATGTTTCATGTGCTATTCTTAGCTTTGGGGATACAACGGTAGCCACATGCACCTCTCTTACAGTCTGTGGCAACGCAAGGGTGAGGAAGCAACTGAACAGGAGAATGGAGTCATTTTCGATAATCAGTTAAGAGGAGAAAATGAAACAAGGGATGGGGCTCCGAGGAAGGATACTTCAGCCTGGATGGCCAGGCCTGAGCACAGAGAGGGTAGCGACTGCGATGCAGAGACAACGGTGAACAAGTAAGGCCTGTGTGAACGCGTTACACTCGGGACCCAGAGAGGAAGTCAACGCGACCAGTCTAGACAGCAGGAAAGAAGCGGTAGAGATAACGTTAGAGAGAGGACCGGGCGGATGACTGCTTCGTAGGCCAGTGCCAAGAAGTCGGGGTTACAGTCTCAGGGCAACAGGGAGTCTTTTAAGCAACAGAGACATCATTTGATTATGTCTCATCTACGCCTAAGGCTGCTTCGTAAGCAATGGAAAGTAAGAGCAAGGAGAAAGACTGGGAAGTTAGTCTGGAACAACAGTTTGGAGCAAAATGGGTTGGGGATAAATGGGTATATCTGTGATACAGCCGGGTGCGGTGGTGTCCTCATGCATCGAAGGAGGAGTGTGAGAAGTTTGAGTCTTGTCTGGGAAACGTAGACCACGCACAAAATGTTTAAAAAAGTAAGTTAGTAAGTAAACAAACGAAAATGGGCCGTGGATGTCGCTTGGTGGAGCACCCTGAGGATTCGATCCTCAGTACTGGGAAAATGAAAAGATCTGGAAAATATTTTGGAGGTAGACTGAAAGGAGACGCGGACGGATGGACTGGATGGGAGTAGTGACTGAAAGAAAGGAATAAATGAGAACGGCAGGTTTAGGGTTCTCTCAGCAGTGTAGATATTACTGGTCCGTACTGAGACGGCGAAGACTGGGAGCGGAGAAAGACAGGCTCACTGTGTGTCAGCTGGGTTGGTTCAGCTCTAGACATAGTAGATTCGGACGTTTCTTAGTTATGTGAATACACATTTCAAGAAGGAAGCTGGATGGGAAATCAGTAGTTCAGTGGAAAAGTTAAGACAAACACGGGATCGTTAGCACAAAGGTATATTTAGGGTGTGAGAAATGGGTAGGATTGGCAGCAAGACTGGAAGTTTTAAGCCATCGTCACAGCAGTTCAATATTTAGAATTAGAAGTGGAAACAGACTGCAATCCAGCTACATGGGGCTTACAAAAATGGGAATAGTCCATTTAACTTTACCATCTCCCAGTTTCTGCCACACTTCCTGCTAGGTTCTAATGAACAAAATAAACCTGCTACTAGTTCGTCTGTTTGGTCTTCACAGGATCATATTTCTCTCCTCCTCATTTCTGGATTCCTAATAACATCCTGTCCGTGTTTGTCAACCTCAGCCAGCGATTTATTGTTCCGTTTCTTAGAGCCACTGCTTGCCTTCTTTTTCTCCTGATTCCTTTCAAAAATCTAAAACTCCTCACATCCTGCTGTAGTAAGAAAAGTGACGCCATCATACGATTTTCCCCGAATGGTGCATTTTAGGAGAAGTGTATGCAACGAATATGCAATGCTGTTGCAGTTTAATATTATTCTATTTACTTGCTCTGATCCTGTTTTGCAAGTGATACCTCAAAAAAGGAAAGCAGCACTGGCCTCTTGACTAAGGCGATGAGGCCCCAGTCACCATAGAAGTGCTAGGTGAATCAACATGGTACTGCAACCGCAGGAGAAGAGCAAGATACAATAAAGAAAATCATTAGCCTCCCTTTAATTCGTGACAGAGTAGGAATGTATAGATAATACCACTGGAAGCAAAAGTCACAGGCAGTGTTCTGCTCCAGGGCACACTTCTCAACAGCAGCCTGGGGAAATTTTCCTTCAGTTTCAATTAATAAAATTGTTAATTCAGGATCTGTGTTTTGGCAAAGTTGTAGTTTGGATCTGTGGAGGGTTAGATTACATTAGGACAAAATGAAGCAATAGAAACATACTCTCTAGAAGCTATTATTGTGTTGGTGCCAAATTGAGTTTTTAGCATGTTTACCTCTGGGAAGACAGTTTGACACAAAATATTTCCTTCATTTTCATTATCATTTCTTCTAGATTTTTTTTTAACTCTGAAAGCCTTTGAAAATCATATTGATGTTTGTCCTTTGGCTTTTCTCTTTTGCAGATAATTTGCAATTTGTGAACACATTTTAAAAATGACAGCTTTGCATAATTTTTGAATAATTAATCTTTGACCTAAAAATTAGCAAATTTTCCATTGAAATTTGTCACTCTTCTCCTTGTATATTAAATTGTACTCTTTGGATAACCTCGATTTGGAACATGAGGAGCTAATGTGAAACTGACCCTTGTATTCTCTTTTGAGGATCAAATTATATTGAGAAAATAAAATAGAAAAAATAAGATTTCAAGGAAAATGTTTATATACTTAAGAAAATTGACATTTTTGAAACATTGAAATAAGCCCCTGAAAATTACTGTTAAAAAGAAGGTGAGGATCAATTATTGTTTAGAACATGCTTTAGTTTGGGGTTAGAGACATCCCCAATCTGTCCTTTATTTATCTTTAATTTGCAATTAGATGACTTTGAACTTTAAACCTGAGTGAATGATGATTTTGGGTTTTGTGCAATGAAGTTAATGAATTGAAGCCAGAGAGGTAAGAAATAGGAGGAAGGAGCTCTCTGGTTAAACTATTAGCCTAAGGAAGGAATTCTTCATTATTTGTACCCTTTTTGCTTTTTTTTTTTTTGACAAAGATCAGGGCTTCTCTTATAATAGTCACTTACTTTCCCAAGGGATATTGGTCTTATTCATTCGGCAAAATTCCAAAGTGCTAGGACAAGGATAAGAATTTGATATATTCTTAAGTTTGCAATCTCACTCTTAGAAGCAAGGGGAATAAACCAAATCTCTGAGAGTGTGAAGCAAGAATCAAAAGTTGGATAATTGAGGTTTTAGTTTTTGCTGGTGGCCTGGGGAATGGACCCCTCACACATGCTAGGCGAGGGTTCTGCCCCTGAGCTCCATCCTCAGCCCTTTCTTAAAAAAGGTTTTAGAGGTTAGTTTGAGGAACAGTGATCTTGAAGACATATCTGTTATAGACTTTTTCTTCTCTGGATCCTCCTCCCCATAATTTTTATCTTGCGAGATTTGGGTTTAATTTAACAGAAAATATATAAGGTAGAAATGAAAAAAAAACATATGCTAGAAGTAAACTTTAATTCTTATTGACATTTTAAGCAGGGAATAGCATACAACTCGTATGGTGTTGCCTTGGGTTTGGTCTACAGCGGTAAATTACAAAATATAGAGTCTCTAAATTAGTGTATAGAAACCATGAGAATATCTTTGGCCATGGAGAGAAGAAAAATATAGGCTATTTATCGAATCATCATACTGGGTGAATCATTACTGAAGCTTCTGAAATCGTGGTTGTCGTTTTTGTTTTAAATTCTGATTACAAAGGAAATGATATATGTACACATTAGGTATCTCTTTCTTAGAATTTTGGATCAGCTGGGCTCCTGTGCTCAAATGAACTCGCAAAGCCTGAAAGAAATAAAACACCATTTCTGAAGAATCATTTAAGAGGATCACAGATATGACAATTTTTCTAAACTCACACAGCTCATTTGTATTTTCAAATGTGTGTGCTGTGTTTACAATTGTGTTCTCATTGAGATTCATGCCTACATTACTTGTTTGTTCAGAGTCCTAGAACACCATAATAAAAATGGAAACTTAACATCGCTCTCAGTATGAAGATTCATTACAATTAAGAAAACAAAAGAATAATTTTCATCAGCTTTCACTTATCTTAGTAAGTATGATAAAATGTTTTTAAAGATCCAATGTTCTATTGGGAGGTATTATGTTAAGGAAATAGCAGGGAACCTAGCAGAACTTAGTGTGAAAATAGGCATTAATATCTATTAGGGTTTTTGTGGTTTTTTTTTTCAACTTTGATTTTTTACCAGTACGTGTTTGCTGCACATCGCGATTACACTCCTGGAGAGGAGTCATACACTTACTTACACTTCTTCATTCTTCTTTCCATCCCTCTCCCCTCTCTTCCTTTCCCTCCCTCCATCTCTTGGCCCTCTTCCTTTTTTGCAAAAGATCTCTCTCCCTGTTTCCTATTATCTGTTTGGATAAAGAAAGTGTGGTATTTCCACTAGTTTTTTTTTTTTTTTTAATTCTAGGCTATTTTCCTGCTCCTTAAAAAGGGATGATTGTGAAGATTAAAGAAAATAATGAACACAAAACATCATTCACACTGCCTACTACAAAATGAGTTCTCAGTAATTTTAATTTCTTGTCAAGTAATAGAAATTTTCTAATTTTGCTATTTTGTCTAACTTGCTAGAAAGAATTTTTGGATATCACTCAATATACTACAATGATCTTTTATTTATTTACTTATTCATTCATTTATTTATTTATTGTTAATGGGGATTGAACTCGGGTCCTTGCACTTGTAAGGAGGCAGGTGGCTGAACCACTGAGCTAAACCCTTGGCCCACAATGACCCTTTAAAACAATATTTATCAAGAAGATAGGAGATTGTACTTTGGCCAAAACTCAAACACAATTATTATGGTTTCTCTAAATCATGTCCAGATTATTTCTATTTGACAACCATAAAGGAATATTATTCTTTGTTTTGATTTGTGCTTTTAATACAAAGGCATATATGAACTGAGCTCAAGTATTTTATCCTCAGTTTTTGTAAATTACTGTACTTACAGTATCATTTTATGTATCTGTCACTTCTATGTCATACATAGCATCTTCAGTAGGATCCAGTAACCCTTTTACATTATTGTGATCATTGAATTTATTTAATTATAATTTAGGCAATTTTTCAATGTATTTAAATGTTTCATTAATAGTTGAAATCTATAAGCTTTTCCAAATTTGAAGTTATTTCTTGGTGTATTCATGGGAAAACAATATGGTTCTAACACTGAAATTCCCTAGTTTCATATATGCAACAATATTAGTTGAATATAACTTTTAAAAAAGCCACAGCTATCACATTAAATGAACTCAGGATCAGTAATTCCAGAGAATAAATAAAAGCAAATTTTAAGAAGATCTCAGGGGAGATTGCCTTGACTCTCAGCACACAGAACTTCCACAAGAAGAAAATAATCTTCACTGTAGTTGAGTTCAAGATATAAAAATTTTAAGCCACAGGAGTAAAAGAAGACATTATAAGGGAGGACCAGCAGCTCAACAAGCAGAAATGTTTACATCTCTCAAATAATAAAAAAGTCCAGCGCTGACTTCTTTTGAATCCTAGTAGAGTACCAGGGGAATAGTTGATTTTCAAATTTACTGGATGGCAGGATCTCAAAAATTTTATTACCTACATAAATTCACATTTCCAATAAAATATTTCCAAAGGTTTCAATTATTTTCACTATATGTGATATAGTTAAAATAAAGAGGAAAAAAATTCCCTCTAATAGTGGTCCCAAATAACTTTATTTGAAATATATGAATGGATGAAATATAATATGTTGGTCTGATTCACTACCATCTTTTGCGCTTTGTAAGAGGAAAAGTATGGACCTTTTTAAAAAAAATATGTGGTGAAATATATTTGTAAATTAATTTAGCACAATGAAAATTTTGGCTAGTTTCACTGAGGGGACTTAAACAAATTTAATAAATGCTAGATTTCTTTAAAGACAGAATCAGTTGTTTAGATAAATGAAGTGGGCTTCTTGACCAGAGGCTACTGGCATAAATCAATACAATGCAATATGCATTCAGTCCATATTGTATTTCTGTAAAAGGTGCTTGAAATTCAGCACACAGCTTTGCCATAAATCACAGACAGAAATTATATTAAAAGAAAGTTAGTCCTGTAATTTGAACTCAAAAATCAATGGACCTCTCCACCAAAGATAAAATATGCCAAGACATATATCAAAAGAAAGATGATTTATCTCATTGCCAGTCATACTTCATATTCTTGTTTCCTACGTCTAGTTTAAGTTAGCTCCTGTCTACCCCTGTTCCCTACCAACAGTCTTTAAATTCACCTAAGTGTACACTGGGAAGAGACCCAGCCCAGGCGATCTTCATTATAAAGAAATAGCAAAATCCAGAGAGCCAGAAACCAAGAAATTCCGTGATCTATCAAGGAGGGGAGGAAGGTGTCTGTGGGTGTGGGAAGAGAGGCTTTTCAGACAGGGAGCTGTAGGCATTAGTACTCAGGAAGACACCATAAAACTGTGATTCAGGTTAATTAAAGTTGTATTTTAGGTTTACAGTATGTATATACATATTCAGTCCAGGCTTGAAATTCACACTGACTACCGCATAGTAAAGTGGTTATTGTAGCACATCATGGACACCCAAAGCGCTTGCTGACAAACACTCCTGCGTACCCACACCCAAGAAGCAGGCAGCAGAATCTGCAGTCACAGTCACTGCAAGAAGCTGCTCTGTCTGATAAATGGACTGAGCGATGTGCAGTGACCGAAATTGAGGCTCAGAATGAGTGGGAGAGAGCACGCCTTCTTCAGAGGAAAAGTGGGCCAAATGTATGTTTAGTCTTCACTCCACCATAGCTGCAAAACCTCTTTGTGTGTGTGTGCGCGCGCGTGTGTGCTCATGACTGTAACAATAAACATGCCATTAACCTAAAAAATGAATGGACCATAAGATGGGTTTCCATCGAAATCGACATGAAATAGATTAAATATTAAACTCCAGCCTGGGACATACTTTGTGTCTGTTTTTGATTTCCAGTAATACATTAGGATACACAGTAAATTCCCAGAGGGTGCCTGGCATTGCCTGTCCTTTTCATGATAACTAAGGTAAGGGTGAGAACAAAGACTTTTTTTCTCAGAGAATTGTGCTTTCTAACATTACCACCTAAATATTAAATAAATCCCAAGCTAGAAAGCTGTGTTACTTTTTTCAGAATTCTGTGGATATGTGCCGAACTGGTGCCTGTGAATGGTGCCTGGATTCACCATCAGAATCCAAACGTGTCTAAACAAAACAGGGCCAACTATTGTTTTCTTTTTCTTTGTTTCTTTCTTTCTTATTTATGTATTTATTTATTTTGGTACCAAGGATTGAACTTGGGACCTTGTGCTTGGGAGACAGGCATCAAATCACTGAGTTATATCACTGCCCCCCAACTCTTGTTTCCTTTAAACTAGAGCAAGACACAGTTCGATGGCACTCTCTACTGTGAAAATCATTAAACCGGAAGTGGAAATAGCCTTTTGTCCACATTTCCAATGTGCGAGCTAAACTGTCACATGTCACAAAATTGAAAAGCGGTTTCTGCACTCTGCCATCTGAGGAAAGGTCTTACACAGGTAACTTCCGTTAACCTTGGAGGCGAATGTGAAAGCGCCCAGAGCTAGACAGATTTCACTCTAAATAAACAATTCACCGCAACACAAAGAATTTCATCGCTTTAAGGAGAGCAACCCCGATGGAACTAAAGTGAAAAGAAATAAAATATCAAATTTATATTGAGTAGATGTGCCCCGGAAGAAAAGGGACATTTAGGGAAACACTGCCACTGTACAGGTGAAGAAACTCAGGGTGGGCAGGTCAGTGAACTATCCCAGAGCCAACAAACAAGGCTGAATCTTCCAAGCAGAGCTCCAAACCTCCCTCTGCTGTGTCTGAGTCTCAACGAGGAAGAGAAGAGACAAGGAAAAACGATACACTCAAATATCAGACACAGTTCAATTTGTACAACGGGTTATGTAGATACCAATTTTTTTTTCTTATCAGAATTACCCATAGACTCATTTTTGTATTTTAATAATCACACCTTATTTTAAACTATAGCAAATTGATTTTTGTTTGTGTGTAAATCTGATATTTATGGAGATGTGCATCCTGTGACCACCACCACCCCGCGTCTCCTACACATGGGCCCATTGGAGTCATCGCCGAGATGCCTCCTTTTGTCTCTCTCTCTCTCTCTCTCCCCATTTTTTGACACACTGCAGCCACCAGCCATTAGTGTTTCAGTCTATTTCTTTCTTCACCCCTCTTCTTTCTCATTTCTCTGAACTGCTCTCCCCATCTCTGGTGAAGGCCATTATCACTTCCGGGTCACTGCAGGACAATGTTCCGCCTCCTGACTACCAACTTCCCTTCCACCCGGACTCACCCTCCAGCTCTTCACCCTCCTAGATAACATCTTCCCTTGTTCCAAAGTCTACACAGGCTTCTTGTGTCTATGTGCCATCCCCCCAAAAGAGTATATAGTTTTTGGCAAAGGGTTTTAATTTTCAGACAAGACTATCTCATAAACCAGAGGTCTGTGATGTAAAAATACAGTATGTTACGGATCTCTGGAAACACTTTTGGGTATTTCTCAAGGACTTCTGAGCACAGTGTCTGAAAACACAGGCATGAAACACCTAAGGGTATTTCACAAGAGCCGAGATCAGTGGGGGGACCGAGTTTTGACAGTGTGAATTGCAGTCCATCCCCTTATACCAAGTACAGCAACCACAGCATCTTAATGTAGATATTAGTCCCTCATAGCCATTTGTGATGAGGAAGTTAATTTTGAGCAAACAAGTTATGAAATACCTTGAAGCATTTCATTTTAAATTGTGTTTCCTCAGTTACTAATTAAAAATAAATTGTTTGCTGAAATAAAATTAGATTGCATGTTATTACAATGGACCATATTGTCAGAATTTTAGTTACTAAAGGCTTATTCATCACTATCCAAAAAAAGAGGAAAATTAGAAATGAACACAAATATAAACTCTTGGCCATAAAGACCATATCCCCTATTTGCCTGCTGAATTTTTGTTAAAATATTGGTTGTCATCTTTTTAGCCTTACAACCCTGGACTATGTAGCAAATTTCTTTAAGCTCTGATTTCTTAGGTGGAATGTGAAAGAAAGTGAAATCTGCCTCTGAAAAATATTATGAAAAATGAATTAGATTGCATTTCTAGAGTAGTAAGAACATTGTCTAACACACAGCAGCCTTTTAATAAGTGGCAGGTTTTATTATGTTTTACTGAGTTTGCCCTTTACAAGAAATACTGCAATCACTGCTATTGATGTAATTTTGGACCTCAGGAGACAGATTCACATCTATAAAGAGGAAAGACAGAATTTCAAGGAAAAGAGGAGAATTTTCCTTTGCAACACTCTTTCTTCCTCTGATTTGGAAATGGATACTATATAACGCAATTGAGAATTCACTTCCTATTATTTAAAATAATGTTTGATTGGATTCAAACTATCTTCCAACATCCACTCAAAGGACAATCCAAACTCTTCAATTATCTTTTTTCACACACATCTCAAAAGGTATTCTGAGTGCCTGAAAGGCCATAATTCTATTTCCTGAAAGTTCTGAATTCCATCTGATGAAATTATTATACTTTGTCGAGTAGCACCATGTCACAGAAACAATAGCTTAAATTAACCTCTCTTTGCCTTCAGTCAGATTCTTTTGCTTCCTTCATAAAAGTTAATTTAATGCTTTTGAAAGAAGCAAGATTGGCAGGGATGTAGAATCAATGTCTTTACGTCACAAAATAGGTACAAATATGACAAAATAATGGTGATATTCTTAAAATTGTTGGCTACTCAAATCCATTTAAGGAAGGTCTACCTTAAGGGAGGGGTGGAAATTGAGCCTTTCTAGAATATTCAGTCCATGGAATCATTGTAGGGATGCAAATCAGAGTGATTCAACGTGATGTTCAGTTTTAATTTTTAAAAACATAACCTGCTTGATTTTTGTACACAATGCATGACGGAGAGTGGAACAGCTGTCATGTTACATGGAGGAAAGAAGTCTGCCAGGATAATTACTATCAAAAGTTTCAAAATGTGCAACTCCAGTCTAAAAACCATTCTTTATTCGGTAAATACTTCTTAGTTATAATGACCCCTCTGGGGCACTGGGGATAGACAGGAATTAGACTTCCACTCATGGAACTAATGGGAAAGGGAGAGATGAAACAGTAAGAGCCACAACAGCAATGACAACAAAACACATTAAAAACGTAGAAGACAATTTCCTTGCTGGCATCATCGTCATTTGATTTATGCAATCATACAGGGCTCTGACTTTAGAAGGGTCCTGAATGTGGTTTAATTCTCTGCTGGTATCTTCCTCAAATTCTTAGTACTTTTCTTTTTGCCCAAGGACTACATTTTAATTTTGCACTAGAATCTGCAAATTATGTAGCCAGCATTGTTTAGATAGCAAAAGCTGTGAAAGAACCAAATCATAGTCATGAGGTAGACAAAAGAAGGGTTCATATGGCACAAAACTAATTCTGATGACACCAAGACAGACCTTTCTGAGGACATGATCTGAGAACTAGGAGTTATGGCATTTCCTAAATCAGTGGGTTTCACTCTGGTCTTGGATAAGCAGTTGGACTGACTGAATCAAGCACAACAGTTACTAATGGTCATTCTGTTCAAGAATCCAGGAGATCATTCTTTAAGGATTAGTAGGACACAGTTCTTGTCCCAGGAAACCTGAAGTGGAAGAGCGCTCAGGTAGTTCTCAGTGTCCTCTGAAGACAGACGCTCAGACACGAGTGGTCCAGAAGAGGACTAAGTAGAATATATAAAAAAAACTTTGGGACAGGAATGAAAGTATTTTAAGGAAAAGTAGGATTTCAGTGTCAGGACCAATAAGACAGAGTAGGGCAGAATGGGAGGAGGGCTCCTTTTTGAGGGAGGAAACAGTACAGAGGGCCTTCAGTGGTAACAATGAGGAGATGGAAGTTTAGCTACAGAAGAGAATGGCTGTGCGAAAATAGCCCCGATGAAAGGGTACACCCCTCTTCCCTCACCTTCACCTAACAAACTTGCAAGTCTGATTCTGTCTTCTGAGCCTCTCTTGGTTGCTCTGCTTTGACCTCAGATGCAGCCATCTTCCTCTCTCTCTGAGGGCCTTGGCTTCCCACTGGGTCCCTTTGTCTGGAGCTCAGCCTCTTGTCTACATCACTTTCTCTGAAAACAGAAGGCTTGTTCTAATGTGAAGTATGACTTCACCATGGCTGGGCTTGACGTGAATTTGCAGGGCAGGCTGAGAAAGGACGGCTCCTTTCTGTAAGTGGGCAGAACAAGACTTGAAGCCTGGCTCTCTTACTTACATGCAGCACTGTTTAATGAGCTTCTTGGCCTCTCTGATCCTCAGTTTCCTCACAGGGAAGTTTTGATAAAGTATTTGATAAATAAAATATGTGTACAAAAGACAGCACTGCGGAAATATTCCCACAGTCGGTACAGGGGTGAATTTCTTTATACAGCTGTGTTGTATAGCTGCTTTCCGGTTTCCTCTCTAATGCCATTCTGTGCATTGTTCATAATTCCACACCCCTCAGCTCCGTGATACGTTCTCCCCTTTCTACGTGAATGTGCACATATTTTCACAGGAATCTCTGTTTTCCATTACATGTTTTACTGTACTGTTGTCCTCCCATTTGACAGGCATCACAACTCAACCGCCCACAGGTCCAGTGGCTTTTCAAAAGTCACACAGTGCCTAGCAGAACTAAGTTTTTAATCAGCCTGCTTTGGCTGAAAGTTCACGTTCATTTTCTTGCACGTTTTGTTTCACCAATTTTATATGCTGTTTTGGGAAAGAGTCGCTTTTTTCCATGCAGTTACCCTATTCTCAAAACATCAATTTTGTCTGGTTGTCCTTGTATTCTTCTGTCCTTTTCCTTTTTTTAAGAATTAATCTGAGTTTCCTGTAAAGACTTCTAGATGACAACTAAAATCAATAAACAATAAAAAATGAACACAAACCTAGACATGCACTCTTCCTTTCCAAGAGTAATCCACAATGTTTTGGGTAACAGGACCATTGCCACTGTTTGGAAGAAACGTCAGTACCCGTGTTTAAGTACCAAGTGGCTCACCTATAAAACTGGTGCTATAGAAGCAGACATTTTGTTCTTTTTAATGCATGTAGGAAAAGCTGCCACAGATAAAAATTTAAATAGAATGTTAATCTTCTGGGTAAAATTAGAGTTTTAATCTTCAAGTCTGTGCTAAAGTAAATTCAGATTGATATAGATTCACTCCACAGACATCAATAATTTTCCATTATGTTAAAATCAATCCTAATTTTACATGCAAACAGCAGATTTAAGTAAAAACCTCAGAGGTTTGTGTTCTACCACAAACATACTTATTTTAGGTCTCTGCAAATCCAAAAAAATTTGGAACAGCTGTGTGTGTGCATAATTTAACTTTGGTACTTCTTATCCCAGAAAAAATCCATTTCACCCTTTTGAATTAGCTAGCACCCTTAGTTTGTACTTAGAGACTCAAAAAGAAAAAAAAATCAAAAAAATTAAAACAATTCTTAGGGACAATTGTGTTAAAAACAAATAGTCACCACAAAAAGTGATTAAAAGCATATAGAATTATCTGCATATATTTCAGCTTTATCTGCACCTATTTATGTGCTTTGTACTATGCAACCCTAATTTTAAAAATATTAAGTTTAGGCGATGGTTCATCCTCCTCAAGTTTCCTCACCTGTAAAGTGAATATTATCAGGGTCAGCCTCGTCTACTCTTCAGAACACGTAGCAGGATCAAGCAAAGCGGTCAGTGTGAGGGAACTGTGAATACACGCACGCTGCACTGTGAGAATATCCCATACTGGAAATGGAAGACGAGCCCCTCTACTGTCTTTGTAATTGGATAAAAAGTCCACTTCGGTCCTCGGTCGGAGCCCAGCACTCTCCAGTTTCCCTGGGTGCATGGCACAGTGTGGAGCACAAAACATATGCTCAATAGTGAGCTTCTGGATGGATTCTTCCACCCCGTGGGCCGTCTACCTGCATTTCCTATGTAGCCAAGCAGATGGAAATTTAGAGGATATGATTTGTTCTGCCTCATATGCATCTGGGCCAGAACAGACGTGTGGAGATGAGGAAATGAATGTCAGAGAAAGCAGGTATACCTCACTGATTCCGTAATTATTCATGTTTCTCTCGCACTTTGAATTAATATCTTCAAAGAGCACTTATCTAAAGATCACTGTTCACTGAGTGACATTCATAAATGTCGTAATTTACTGCTCTATAAAATGGTGATGTTCTTACCAAACTCAGCAAGGTGTTATGAAGTTTAAATGACACAATGCACGCACTGCGGGCAATCAAGGTTATTAATGCCAATATCATAAGTGACTCGAGCAACTCATTTATTTACCATTTGTAGCTAATACAAAGATGGATTAGAGGTAGTATTTGTTCCTCCGGATGCTAAGTGAGATCAGACCTGTAATTTGCTGAGTAGTAGTGAGGACATGTGTGAACCACACTGATGAGGGAGTAGAGGTTAAAAAATGACTAGTTCTGTGGGGAACTTCAAAATGAGATATGATAGAAGAAAAGCCATTTGACTCTGGCCCAAGGGTTGGTTGGGCTTTCAGTTGATGAGCAAGGACAGGACTTTCCAGATAAGGGATTAACAGTAGTAGGGCTTGAATTTGTAAAATTTTTTTTTGCAAAAAATCTCAGGAGGACAGACACATGAGCATACTACAAAGGATTCTACTGTGCAGCTAGGTAAGCCCAGCTTTATGAATTCCAGAGCCGGTCCCCCCACCCCGCTCTGTCTTAATGTGTGTGTGTGTGGTGTTTGCACCTAAAACAGAATACAGTCTTTATTATTCTCTAACATAATGACATACACATTGAAAAACAGTATATGCCATAATATGACGTACGACGAACAATATCAGCAACAGCAAAAATAGGATAGGAAAACTGGAGTAGGATGGAGGGAGAATGAGGGAAGGGGAAGATCAAATAAAGAATAAAAAAAACAAGCTATAGAATGTGCAGGTAACCATTCCCCAAGACGGCTGTAAGCTACATGAACTACAAACATGTACCGATGAAATAAAAAGTATTAAAAAGACAACCGAAAAATGAATTTCACTATCAAGTTAAAATAACCTCTACACACGATGATTATAAAAATATATATTTAGGGGCCAGGGATTTAGTTCAGAGATTCCACTGCCTGCCTCACAAGCATAAGGAGCATTGATCCCTGGTACCAAAAAACAAACAAACAAAATATTTAATATCTTGAACTTATATATAAAATCCAAAGAGAAATAAAATTTATCCTCATTCAAGTTTTTCCAAAAGTATAAACAACTTAATCATATTTAATAATGCATCAGAAAATAGTCTTAATAGTAAAAAAAATCACTGGTAGGTAAATCTGAAACATAAATTAGTGTAATTTCTACTATCATTAGCTTTATGCAACAAACCAGAATACATTTAGCAAACTAGTTTAATGTAGGAAATATTTTTCTTTACTGCTGAAATTGGAAAATTAAAAAAAATTGTTTTGTGATTTGTTAGCTTGCAAACCTCCCTCTACGTTATCACGATAGGTTCTACCATTTTTGGTGATGATTCTTACAGCAATACTTCTAGATTACTATCATATTTTAAAATACTTCATCTGCAATGGACGCATTCATTTCAGAAGTCTTACAAGTATCAATAACTTTGGATCTAATAATTTTATTGGGAAATTATCAGGTAATTATGTAAATATGTTCATACACTGATGTTCAATGCAAGGTTCATTATATTGCTGAAAGTCGGAAATTACCAAATATTCACAGACAGCACACTGAGCAAATGAAGCATTTACCCCTGCATGCGTAGGATGAAATACAGCATAACTGCTAATGAAATAACACAAATTGTAGCTCAATAGTTATGACACGGAAAGACGCCCGTGACTCATTACATGTAAAACATGAGTAGCAAATAGTTTGTTTACACATGAAGATATCAGTAAATGTCAAACGTCCTTCTATATGGATATTAAATATTCAACCAATCTTTGATAATGATCTTTTCTTTCAGTGGTGCAATTTTCGTATTTCTCTACTGGGTCTTTATAATGCTGCTCTCTGGTTATATCTGTCAATGTTATAAAAGTGAACAACTTCTTCAAACAGTTCACTCACATCTCTCAGAAAACTATAATATTTTTAATAGACAATCCACATATTCCTAAATTTCAGTTTATGATGTCAACACAGTTGATAATGCTGCCTGGAGTATGCATAATGTTCACCAGCAGACAGTGGCTCTGCCGTTAGAGAGTGTCTTTAACAAATAAACATCCTCTGGACATTGAAAATGCTTCCATTTCCATAAACTTCCCTACATAGTAGACGATAGTACTTTCTTTTTGTAAAATTTACTCCATATTGGGTAGAATATTGATAGGCTTAATTTTAAAATCACAATAGAATATTGAGGATATACTCTTAAGTGAAATAGAGAAGTCACACATGTGTAAATATCAAATCGTTTCTCTGGTATGAAAAACTATAATAGTACACAAGATCCTAATGGGATAATTAAGAGTGTGAAATAGGAATAAAAGGGCTAAAGGTGTAGGGAAAGTGGGAAGGGTAGGGGAAAGGAAATCAGGGAAAAGAAAAAATATAAGAAAATGTAAAAATGGAAATAAAGAGTTTGCAAAGGGGGAGGGAAGAAGGGGGTGAAGGAAGGGCAGGGACAAGGGGAAAAAATGACAACCAAGACCTGTCATGTGAAGGTACAGGATCCCAGTAATAAATGTAACTGTATTTTAGACCTAGATTGTACCAATAAACTCACTAAAAAATAAAATAAAATCACAATAGAGCACTGAATGTGTGATTCTGAGTTTTCATTCCCCCTTCCTCTTAGGTAAAAAGCAAAGAAAAGTCTCTAAGACTGGGTAAAGCATAAAATGTTTCTGAACATGAGTTGTTAAAACTTTATTGTTTGAAATGTCATTGTGTGGCTCGCCCATGGTATTACCAATTCCAAATGCCATAGAAATGTTTTCTCATTTTCTGTTCGGGGAAAAAGGTAATTTGAGCTCAGAAATATACCCCATGCCTGTAGCTCAGCAACATGCCACTTGAGACTTCTTCTTTTTCAAACAGATTTTGTCACATCATTTTATAGTGAACATGGACTGGCCAAAGGTGAAATGATACTAACAAAAGACAATGCTTGAGAAACATAATCAGCTGTACTCTTATTAAGAGAGTGACTCCATATTGTGCTATTAGGATTTAATTCTGACAACTCAATAGTTATGGCACATTTTTGGCACTCAAGAAATTTCAGAACATGGAACATGGCTCAAAGATATATAATGATGGGAATAATAGTCTAATACACATCTATGGGAAGAAAAAAAATCAAAAAAGACTGTAGAGTATACCAATGTTAAAGAAAAGAACAACAGAGAATGTGAAAGAATAATGAAAGTTTCTAATATTTAAGGCCAGGCATTTAGTTCACATATCTGAGAAAAATGTCTTCAAATATTTCCTGAGTATATATTATGTGATTGGGACTGTTAAAAGGGCTTTGTGTTGTTTTCTGCACTTCTTAAAAATATACAATTCTTATCTTTCATTTTTAATCAGTTGAGCTCCAAAGGGGGTTAGTTGCCCAAGATCACACAGCCAAGTTCCTAGACACACATGACTAGAGAATCTTAGTTCTTAGCCATTGCGCTCTTGTGAAGAAAGAGGTATGAGAGGCAATGGAGATACAAGTTGAATCACTTCTATTTTACTCCATGATGGAGTAGCTTATAATAGATGAAGTTTCCTCCTTGGCAGTAGTAGCAAATCTATAGGAAACACAGGAGCACACACATATGGAAGCATCTTTTAAAACCCTGAAAAACTTTGAGTTCACTAGGACTTGGTGGTGGCCAAGACCTGGGAGAGCAGGGGAGCTCGCTGATGGTAAGACACAGATACTTCTCCGCATAGGGAAATTTGCTATTTTGTGAAGTGGCTACCAGGGGGAGGCTGTGATGCCAGGCAGAAGTTTCAAGGAAAACCACCAGGCAGAAAAGAGCCTGGGAGCAAAGATATTAGAGCATGTTGGGGAACTGAGATCTTGTTGAGAATGGGAGAGTCAGGCTAGCATTTTCTCTAGAGCCTCTTGTCATTGGCCACCTTACCACACAAGAAGCCGTGAGGCCAAAGAAATCAGCAGCTGAAAGGCTGAGGGGAGATGTTGGTAGCTTTACACTACAGAGGAAACATAAATTGTATTTGAGAACCAAGTAGGAAAGAGAGGACCTGATAAAAATTAGACTCAGTGAGAGTTTCTCTTGAGAAATCAGGGTAAGCCGAGACCTACAGCCTAAGCCTTATCTTCCAGTCTGCAAAATCCTTGTTTGGACATTGGGGTTCTGTTCCAAACTATGTGCTTGATGGAAGATAGAGTTAATCTGCTCAGCTGTGTCCATGGCATTTCACACAATGTCCAGTGTTGTATCCTTCTGAAATTAAAATTCAAAGCCCAAATATGAGATTTGGAGGTCGGGCCTTTGGGAGGTAATTATGCAGGATTAATATCTCTATGAGAGATGAGAGGCCAGAGCTCTCTTTCTCCTCCACTAAGTGAGGATATAGCAAGAAGACAAACTTCTACAAGCTGAGAAAAGAGTGCCCACCTGGGAACCAAGTAGCTCAGCATGTTGATCTTGGACACCCCAGCATTCAGAGCTATGACAAGCCAATTCTTGGTGTTTAAGATACACAATAAAAAAAAAAAAAGATACACAGTGTATGATATTTAATTATCACAGCCCACAGCCTGAGCTGACAAACGCAACCAGTACTGAGCATCATGATAATGAGACAACAGAAGGGACATGAAGGTGGTCTATATATCGGACTTTTCAGAAATGAAGCTAAAGTAAAGGTGACTAAAATGTTCAAGGTGATGACAAGGATTCTTTCGCTAGAGAAATGGAATTTATGAAAACATTGAATAAAATATAACAAGAGGTTTAACTAAAATTAAGAATTTAGTACATAATTTCAAAAGCATATTGGACAGAATTTAAAAAATAAATAACTTGAAATGTAAGCATTAATAAAATACCCTGATCAGGATAGACAGAAAAAAAAAATTCAAAAAAATACAAGAGACATATAGTCACAACAAGAAGGTCTAACATACCTATAATTGGAATTATGGATCATAATACCTCCACCCTCAGTACCTTTCAGGCCTAAGCTGTTAATTTTCCCAGGTGCCAGAATGTTTCCAGTTTAAGCCTCCAAATCAAATGCTACTCTAGGAATTTTCCTGAACCAGAGAGGCATGCTGTGCTCCTCTTCTGAAGGCTGCTCATGCCTAGTACCGCGTCATGCAAGGGGCCAAATGAACAGCCGTCTTGTAGGGTTCTCCTAGGATTAGCTGAAGCCTTTGCCAACAAACTTTAGCGCAGTTTTATTCCAATTTCTCCCTATTCTTTTTGTCCTTCCTATGTAGATACTGATTCTAAGGGCACACACAAATTCTTCATCTCAGTGTGTTTCCTGGGGAATTAAGACAAGTGATGGCAAGAATAGTTCAAAATACCAGACGCTAAGATGGAAATTTGGATTTGGTAGACCTACTGGCTGGCTAGTGAGGAAAAGTTTACCGCTGCCAACGGTTCAGGGCTGAATGGCCTGTGGTGTACTGTGGAAGGGAAACTGTTCATGGTGCTAAACTGGAACTGGATGCTGGGTAGAAGAGAAAGAGAAAGTTATTGTGTCTCAGACTTTTGGTTGTTTGAAGCACCGATTAGAAGAACAATAGAGTCAGAAAGCTCTTGCTGAGTGTAAATAATTCAATGGTGAAAAACAATAATAAAAGACTAAGGATGATTAATCACTAATCAAAGATGAAACTCAGAGGAGTTTCTTTCGTGCCCTGTAAAGTGAACTAGTTACCTATCGATCTAGTCTAGAGAATCCACAAATATTAAGATCAAATAGTAAGTTTAGTAAAGTTACTAGATACCTAGTTAGTGTAAATACTATATTTCTATAAGCCAGCAAAAAGTAAACAGCTAGGAATCTGTCTAGTAACAAAGAATGCCACTGACATTTTCTTTATCCTATCTACCTAAGTTACACTACACCTTCAGAAGAGCAGGTATTTCTCCCCTCTGCCTGAGTCTGGGCCAGTTCTGCTATCTACCTTTACCAAAGGGATATAGCAGCGATGTCATTTTATGACTTCTGAGTTTAAGCATTACAAAGCTTTAACACTGCTGAATTCATGTTTGGAAGTAAGCTACCAAATACAGACACTTGGGCTAGTGACAGATCACAGGAAGAAAGTAAGAGGCCAATAAAGAAAAATCAAGACAACCAGAAGAACAGCCAGTGCCTCTTCTCTATTGTTATCATTTCAACTTTTATAAAATATCTTTGAATTGTCCCTCTCATCGGCAAGCTGTTGGAAGGGGACAGAATCATGGAGGCCCTATGGCTGACTTGCTATCAAGTGGGGTCTGGTTGAAGAGGTGAGTCACTGGGGGAATGACTCAGAAGAATTTCCTACCCCTGCTTATCCTTTTTCCTCTCTGCTTCTTGACCATTATTATGTGAATGGTTTTTGCTTCACTACGCTCCTCTACCATGCCATTCTGGCTTGGGGCTGGCTAACTGTAGAATGAGCCCAGATAAGCCTCTCCTTTAAGTTGTAGGTGCTGGATATTTTGTCCAAGTGCTGCAGAAAGTGACTAAGATATTGAGTAAGATTATTCTGGATGCCAGAAGAGCCACAGCAACTGAAATCTGGAGCAAACAAACTCGCTGAGACTTAACCAAATTTTGGCACTCCAGGATGATGGACAATAAAACAGCTGTTTTAGAAGCCCACAAAATTTGGGAGTTAGTTTGTAATATAGATTCATTCTCCTCTCCCCCACCCCAATCTATCCATTGATCCGTCAATTCACTGATCTTTCTCTTTATGGAATTGATTCCAAATCAAAGCAAAAGGTGAAAGGTGCTGGAAATCCAGCAATACAGCATTAGAAGAAATAAGACTTTAAGAGGCAGACAATGACTTACCATTTTTTATTCAGGGTGATTTCTAATTTATATCGACTTAATTATCCAAGTGTTGGGTTCCTTTTCCTCTAAGATTCACTAGTAGTTAACATGGTGAGCCAAAGAAGACAAAAGACAAACCTCTGATGTTTAAAAAAATGTTTCTCTAGATATGTAGGCCAATTATCTGGAGCCATACTTCAGTCTGAAAAAGGGCAATATTGATCCAACAGAAAAAGCATAATTTTGTGATTTACTGAAGAGCTTTATTTACTTTGCAGTTCTGAGAATCTTTTGTTCTTCTGAATAACACTGAAAAATAAATCCAATAGTGTGGACTCAGGCCCCTCCCTAACAAGAAATGCTTTGTTCAAAAAGAAATTAGGTATCATATTTAAAATTTCATAATGTCAGGTATATGTATAGAATTTCCAAAATATCCTTTAATGAATCATGAAGCCATTTTAATAGCTAAGATAAGAATAAGCCTTCAAACAATTCAAAGAATCGAATTAATTTGATTTTTTTCACATTTTCCATGGCATAACAAAGAAAGGATTACAGTCAACATTTAAGAGAGAAAGCAGAGCTTTAACAGGACCAAGAAATCTCTATAATTCCCAGAGTTGTAGGCAATGCTTTGCTTTCAGATATTCACTAAGGGCATTCAGAGGTCACTGTAGCCGTCATTCGAATAAAATGAGAGGGACAGAATGTATATGTGTCCTCTGAACAAGCATGTGCATCTGAGTGCATGGATGTGAGCAGGTACACTCAAGAAAAGGGAAACTGAAGAAAGAGAAGACCTTTCAGAGCAGATATATGCTTTCATCCCAGAGAGGTCCGTCCATGGCCAAATCTTGGGCTGCTCTGCTTTTCAAAGGACTGAAGTCAGGCATACGTGTGAAACAGGTCTGAAAGTCACCAGGAACAGCTGACACTTATTGAATTGTTGATTAGTAGGAAATCAGTTTTCTTTTCAGAACCAACATACATGAAGTTGGATCAGAACAACACTGAGGTTTTACAATGGACCCATTTTGCCAAAACCAGGAAGCTGGTTTTGTTTAAGACAGTGTACTAAGAAGGCTTACACATGTAGGTTCAAAGGACATAATAAGCACATGTTTTTTTTGCCTCTAACTTTTTATAAACAATAATTAAGTAGAAAGTGGGGGACTTACATATTACGAGGAAAATGTGATTTTCATTGGAATTTTTTTTACTTATCTTTAGGAAACCCATGAGTGGCAACACAATTATTTCTGTTATCATACACTGATAACATGCCTCCCCTATATCATGCACAGACATTGAAAGAGTTCATAAGAACTGAAAGCACCATATGGTGTTTTATCCTTTGAAAAGTTACAATGATTCTCCCCGCCAAATACTGTACTTTAAAATTTCAGATAAACGTCTTGATCATTACTGGCATTTATTAGAAGCAAAAGAACAGTATGGTATTTTAATTATAACAGCAAAACCTGTATTTCATGGAAGCTCATTCTATCAAATTGCCAAAGTGGGTTATTCTTAGAAATTTAGTACCAGAAAAGATGGGTATTATGGGGGCCAACTTTTGATATCCTTACCAATCTAATTTGGCAAAGAGTTTCACCATTTTTTCTAATAAGCAAAAACAACAACAACAACAACAAAAAAACAAGTACTTCACTTTCCTGTTGACATGGTCAACCAACTGAGAAAAATCATTAGAATTATTTATCTAGACGAAGCCTCTCCTAAATGCAAAAGTTCCAGAATATTGATTTCCAGGGAGCACTTTGGTATTTTTCTGCAGCACACACTCAGACTTCATTCACAGAACAATGACAACACTTGGCTCTACAGGATACCACGGATCCTGAAAGGAGACTCAGTAAAAATCTAAGGTTATGAAATTTAAGTTAACATGTACACAAATACTGCCGAAAAACAAATGTTTACTTTTGAGATCCCTCCTTTCAAGGTATTTTCTATAAAAATCATATGGAGCATCATCTTTTTTGTGTTGCTCAGCTGATTTTGATTTCAATAACATTCATTGCTGAAATCAAAAGTCAGATTTTATGCTGTCATCAGACAGTTGTGATTTAAACGAGCCTCTCTTCTCATTAGACTTTGGTAATGTTTCCCCACATAATTTCTTGTCTTGAAAAAAGAGAATGTTAACAACATAGAATGTTTAAAGTTATTTATTTCAAATTATGGGGTAAAATTTTAATTAGTTCAACTAATTAAAAAAGAACTTGAATTCTTTTAATCTGTCTTCTACAGATTGACAAGTTTTAGATATTCTTTCTTTATTTATTTTTATTAGCAGATTTTAAGTGATAAGAATTTGTTTCATTACATTTCATCACATTTGGCTGATGCATATACTACTTTTAGTAAACTTTCAAGTGTCTTTTGCAGCAAGCACATGTAAGTAAGAAAACATACACAGGATGCTTATCTTTGAATTAATGGGGATAAATGTGACTGTAACTAGATAATTGAATTGTAATACCTGTTTTCAGTTTGAATATAGGCAGTTAGGGTGGCAGTTAGGGTGACAGGAGTGTCAACTTAATTGGCCTTGGGAGCTGCCCGGGGTGGGGGTTGGTGGAGTACACTTTTGGGGGTGACTGAGTGTCTCATGGAGACACAGCCTTGGGGTCTATACAGGCTCCCTCACTTCTTCCTCTCTGCCATTTCCCGTGCTCTGCTTCCTGCCTGCTGTGAACCAAGCATCTCTGCTCTGCCAGGCCCAACTGCAATGATGCTGCTGCCTTGGGGGTAACTGACTATGAATTAAACCCCCCAAACCATGAGCAACACAGAACTTCTCTAACTTGTGGTTGTCAAGCAATGAGAAACATGATTAATATAAATACCCATAACATATTTAAATCTGGATCCATAGTTAGCAGTTTTGGGATAGTTTCCAACCAGATAATTATTGTCCTTATAGATATGTTATAAAAATTATACATTTTCATATATAATTCATATTTAAACCTTTCTTAAAATTATGATTTTATGACAATAAAGGACCAGAGTCCTGGAATAAATGGGCTAGAACTGAGAACTGGATAACACTAATACTGCCCTTCCATAAGGTCTATTTTTAAGAGAAAAGACTAAAATACTCAATATGTCGAAGTCTTTAGTAAGGTTTTATAGCTGACTCTGGTTAGATATCAACTTATTGGTAAGAATTAAACTCTCTCTAATTCAACCTTGAATTTTATATGAAGTTTGTAGAAGCATTCATTTTATTCTCTTGATCAGATGCAAATAATTTTATAAATTTTCTAATAAAATTATGAGAATTCTTAAATTATGAGAAGTCCTATGTGTATCTTGTTACTGGATTTTAGGAATTAAAAAAACGTCTATATGAAGGAAAAAGAACTTGGACTGCTTTATGAAGATTTAAATATTTAGTAGAGTCATTAATTTTATACAGCACATATGCATAAATTTTCAGGCAAGCAAATCTGTGCTGCAGAATCTTACACACCAATTCCCATAGAGTTGGGGTTTGTGAATCTGCCCCTTAACGCCTGTACACCAAGTAAATATACGAAGGCAGGAAAAATACATCTACGGCACCTAACTCATGTCAACAATACAGAAAATAAATGGCAGAAAAGCTGCTTGTCCTCTCCATTTTTCCCTGTGTTCTTTTTACCATGTGTAGTATAATATAGATTTTTTTCTTTTGGTGGAAAATATTGTCTCACATTACATTAAAGCAATGTAATTAACTCCAGGATATTTATGCATTTATGCAGTCTAGTCCATTGGAGTTTGACATTCTGTGCACACTGCTTTTATTTGGCAGAAGTTTGAAGACAACGTTAAAAGTGGAAGACAAACTTGAAATATCAGACAATGAATTCTTCAACTGAACAGGTTTCGTCACATAGTAAAAGACTACTCTCTGACATTTAAGATTTTTATTTTCAACTAGTCTTATTTGACATCTTTCCAAAATATGTGATTACTTATTTTACTGATGTCTTAAATAAAAAAACAAAACCAGAGTGGATATTTAGCTCAGTGGTTCTGTTGCCTGCTTCACAAGCACAAGGTATGGAGCTCAATCACTGGTACCAAAAACAGCAACAACAAAAAAAACAAGCTGAATGAAATTTATCGTTTTTGATGGCAATGCCACTGGAAATAATTGACCGGGTTAGTTGTAATAGCAATCATGTCTTAAGGGAATAGTGAGATGTGTTTGGATTTTTTTTCTCGTGTTGAAAAGAAGGAGACTTTGGGATTTCAAAATACATATATTTCAAAATTTCATACCTTCTTTCTTTATGATCTAGCAGGGTTTTCTGTTATAATAATCTGATTGGAATTTTCCCCCATCTTGGGAATTAGGAAAACATACTACTTAGCTTCTATAGCACTTCTTTTAGAACATGAAGTATTCACTAAATTTTGACCCCTATTTATACCGAGAACAGCTTGTCACATCGCTTGTGGCCTGTGACAACCCTGTAGTGTGACAGATCCAAGGCTGACCAACGACGAGGGGGGATGGGCGGTCTGCAAAACTGGCAAATGTCCACATTCCACAAAAACGTGGTTATGGATTTACTGGTTCCATTTCAAGTGTTGTGTCTGTGTTCTTGTGTTAATGCTGTCCCAACACTGTGCTGGGAATGGTGAGACTTAGATGATAGAAATGCCTTGTCTCATACTCTGGGATGCTGGAACCCTAGAATCAGTGTCTTCAGAAGAGACAGGGAAAGGATCTATTCTAGGTCTGTGTCCCTAGCTTCCTGATGACCGTCTTTCCAATCATACGCTATTTCTCTTATATGCATTTCTTCGTGTCCAAATTTCTTTCTAAGACCACCAGTCATGTTGAATTAAAAGTCATCCTAGTCATTATTGATTTGTAAAGATGTTATTTCCAAATAAAGTCACAAACCAGAGTACTAGGAATTAAGATTTCAACATATAATTCAACACACAACTCAACCTATAAGCAGAGCCTAGAGCCTCTGTCTGCTATTTATTTAGCAATTCTTTAAAAGATAATTTATCCAAGCAGCATTCTAGCAAATAGGAACACAACAAAGGACACATGTACTGTGCCACTGAGGAATAAACAGTTCCACTCGCTTGTCGCAGAATACTTGCTAGAATAAAGGTCTTTCTGACTTCTAAATTTACATTACATTACGGTCTTAATCTTCTCTGTAGCTTCATTATTATGAAAATAATTCAGTTGCAGGCTGGCCATTCACAAAGAAGCCTAAATAAAAATGTTAGCATATTGCATATACAAGTTAATCTTCTACTTAGGCAACCAAAGTATTCCTACCTCTAAGTCTACGGACAGGTACTATATTACTTTATCAAAACGATCTTCCACTGTCTTCTATGTCTACTAATAGACATTTTAAAACAGCATTCTAAAAATTAACTATTATCTTAGCCCTCCAAAATTTAAATTTAAGAAGGCTAATAATATACTATTATTAGCACTGAAATTCCTGGGTACAATAAATGTGTATACACAATAACAAATGTTGGCGGGGTTGTGGGGAGAAAGGAACCCTCCTCCATTGTTGGTGGGAGTGCAGACTAGTGCAACCACTATGGAAATCAATATGGAGATACCTCAAAGAGCTTGGACTGGAGGTTCCATTTGACCCAGCCATCCCTCTGTTGGGTATCTTTCCAAGAGAACTAAAAGAATCATATCACAGAGAAGTATGTGCAGCCATGTTTATAGCGGCACAGTTTGTAATAGCTAAATCTTGGAAACAGCCTATTTGCCCATCCGTTGGAAACTGGATAAAGAAGTTGTGGTTTTTCTATAAAATGGAATATTACTCAGCCATAAAGAGCGAGCGAACAGATTCATTCATAGGAAAATGGATACATATTGAAGATATACTCCTAAGTGAAATAAATAAGTCACACATGTATAAATACCAAATAGTTTTCCTGGTGTGAATATTCTGCAGCAATGCATAAGATTCTAATAAGATTACTGACATTTAGAAATTTGAAGAAAGGAGCTAAAGGTGTAGGGAAGGTGTGATGCGTAGGGGAAGAACAAAAAGGGAAAAGAAAAAAATGTGAGAGAATGAAAAGAGGAAAATAAAGTGTTTGTAGATGGGGAGGGGAGGAGGGGGTGAAGGGAGGGCAGAGGTAAAGGGAAAAAATGAGAATCAAGACTTGTCATGTAGAGGTACATGATCCCAACAATGAATGTAACTGTACTGTATCCCTAAAATGTACCAATAAACTCAATAAAATTTAAATAAAAAAAAATAAATGTGTATAATACTAATTTATTTTCAAACTGTAAATGCAGTATCCCATAGTTAGTATATGTTTATTGTATACAAATGAAGATAATTTCTTTCTATAAACTTTTCATGTACCAAATCTAAAGCAGTTTGAGCAGGGCATGGTGGTGCACGCCTGTAATCCCAGCACTCAGGAGGCTGAGGCAGGAGGATGGCGATGAGTTCAAGACCAGCCTGGGCTACATAGTGAGTTCCAGGTCAGTCTCAACTACATAGTGAGACCCTGTCTCAAAAAAAAGAGAGAGCAGTTAGGTTCAGCTTCATGATGATGATTCTTGAGGGTTAATCGTGTTACTCCGTCAAGTAAAAGTAAAACAATACACTCACACAAAGCAACGAAGGATAATTCTTTGAAGCATTAACAGTCACTTTATGAGCCACAGAAAAGCTTGTTTTTCCTCCAGAAAGTCAAATTCCAGAAGGAATAGTAATTAGAACTAAAATATATCTATGGCTCCCACAAGGAACTAATGTTAGTCTAAAGACTAACAGGACCAGCAAAGACATAGGAATTTTCAAACCAATGAAAATTTTTAGAATAAGAAAGAAGTTTGTGAATACAATACCACAGCAAAATCATTTTTTTAAGGGAAGAAAGTTGGTTAGAAGTTAAAAGCAAGGATTGCCACACTCTTCATGAAGTGACTTTGATTCCAAGCCAGACATAAAATCCAAAAGAGAATGAAGAATGAATCTTCCTGAGGTTTAGTCACTAAAAATGCATCACTTTATTGGGTAAGATAACTGGTGTTTGAACAAGAGGGTGCTCTCCTTGGTGTTCCTTTCGCAAATGACCAGAACTCAGTCAACAAGAATGAAAAGAATATGAAGATCCTTCAATTTAATTGTCTTCTTCACCCCCTGCCTCACAAGCGCAAGGTCCCGAGTTCGATCTCCGGTACCAAGAGAAATTTAAAAAAAGAAAAGAAAACTAACTAACTAATTAAATAAATTTAATTGTTTTCTTGTGTGAACTAGAGATAAACAGATCACAATGCTGTGTTGATTGTAATCGTTTGGCAAGGTCAAAGTAAAAAGATTCCTAATCAAATTAAGCACATCGGTTTTGGTGAGCTGGAGTTTGGAGTGCAGGACATCTGTTAGAGAACGTTCGGACGGAGTCATGCGGGGAGAGAGCAGGCACACTATGGAGCACGCTTGTTCCACCCCTACCTACAGGGAGGAGCTAAGATGTCTGTCAGACTTGTGTGTTGGCCGAAGAACTAGCCTTTGTCTCATGCAGTCAGGGCACGCGGATCTCTCCTTGTTTTGGAAGAGTGTGACCTTTAGTCGGGTGGCTCTCTATAGCTAAGGGGACACCATAGGTGCGTCCTGCCAACAGGACTCCATGTGTTTGGGGAATAAGTCAGTCTTTGAAGTGGTATGAGTCAAACTGACCGGCAATTACCGCTGTGTCTGTGAGGGTGAGGGGTGGGAGGCTGGGAGGGGATAACACCTTCGTGAAGGGAGTCAAGCTTCAGCTACTAAGAAGGCAGTAAAAAATGTAGAACTATATCTGTAGGAAAAACAAACACATAAGCTATTAGACATTCTTTAAAGAAAAGAGATCCCTCTAAAATGGGAAGTAGGATACACTGGGACGTAGTTGGAGCCCCGAGTGTGGGGCTGCAGATCTCGGGCGGTGAGGACGGAGAGAAACCAGGTGAAGGGAAGCGTGAGATATTTGTTGTAGAAGAATCGAGAAACTTTTCACACAGTGAAATATCTAGAAGACTGTGAATATAACATTTTATACTAAAATCTAAATCGAGGTGGCCTTCCTGGGACAATTTAAAATTTGAAAAAATTCCCACTTTTCCAAAATTGGAGAATTTGGCACAAATCTCCCTTTTGAATACGTGCACTTCAAATAAAACGGAACCATCATTGTGAACAGGGCCGTCGGTCTAGCGGGCTATGAACCAACAGGCTAACACCTCACGTGTCACCATTCTGCTGGGGTATGAAGTGGTACTGTTATGAGTGACAGAACTGCTTCCCCTGGAACAGTCTCACGAATACACAGCATTTGAGCGATAGCCAAGTGCTTTATCTTATTTTGGATTCTTCTTAGCAATTACCCCCAAAATGTAGTCAGACATATTTCAAAGTATATTTCACTGGAAATGTGCTCATTGCCAGAGCTTGAGGACAGGAATCTGCAGGTTCCCTCTGAGCTGGGATTTTGTAAAGCTACCACAGTCGCCTAATTCTATTATAACCTCAGTTCCTTTTGCCTTGGCTCATTAAAGAGACAGATTTCCTGCAGTGACGGGTAACTTTTCATTCTAATGTTCTACGACTACTGATGTCTGGGCCTCTGAGATATTCTATTTTGCACCTGAAATTAGTCTCTGTGTAGCAGCTCTGAACGTATGATAAGAAAACAGATACGGTAATTTAGATAAACTTCACTAAATGGCTTGACTGAAATAAAGCACAAATGAATGTATAAATGGCTAAAGTGATTAAGACTGTCAAGTTCTTGGGGTACTGTTACAGAATTAAATAGCTGATGGATTACTATTTATCCATGAATACGAGTTTAGAGGATTTAATTAAAGATGTTCTATTATATTTTTCAAAGCCTATTTGAAGCTATAAATCAAAAGGTGCAAAAATAGAAAATCCTGCTGTGGACCAGAGAAATCACAATTCTAACTATATAGGCAATGCATTTTGGGGGGATGCTTTCAATGTTTCTATGTAGTGTTTGGTCCTGTATACAAACACAAAAAGTAGAGGAATATTCTACATAATCATTTCCTAAAGGACTGTTAAGACAGTGGCTTGTGTGTTTGTGTATTTATAGCCATATGTGTAATATATGAGTACGTTTAGATGTCACATATGTGTGTGCGCATGCACACAAATGTCTGTTTGTTCTATTAGTGACTGTAGCTTTCTAAAAGGGCTTTAAACACCTTAAAATGGACCACAATGGTAGAAATATGCTACAAAATATATTTCATAGGAGAAAACTGAACACAACATAAAATGGATCTTCATAACTTCATACTTTAATTCAACTTTTTAAGACAACTTAAAATTTTTAAAATGCGGCAAAAATGTGACATGGGAAAACAATACCTTGTCAAATCATAAGACAAAGATGCATAAATAATAGGTATGGACTAGTTCCAAAGGGTCAATGACTCCATTTCTTTCCTCTAATTCGGATTCCTATATGTACACTGTTACTACATCATTCAAGACACCAAACCATAAACTACTATTTTTTAAGAATTAATCATGGCCACAGCTATTTGATATTGTTTGCAGGGCAACATGCAGTCCATTTTTTTTCACCTTGAACCCAGGCAGGACTGTAATATCTTGAAACAAAAGGATGTAACAGAAATGATACTTGGCTTGATCGAGTCCTAGCTTGCTCTTTGATACTGTGTTGTCTTGAGCTGCTACCTTGCTACCCGGCCAACTGTGTTAGAAAGTGCAGTGGGAGATGCCAAGAGAAAACATGGAGAGAGACGGGAGCCCAGGGTTGCCCAGCCTTCTGACTGTCCTCGCCAAGGTGTCACATGGTTATTAAAGCCATCTGTGATTTTCTAGAAGAACCCAACTTCAGCTGATTCCAGTTGACACCATGGAGTAGAAGCCCTTCTGAAGCCCCAGCCCTCAAGATCCTCAGAAAGACGATCTGTTAAGGGACTTATATGACTATGTTATTGCACAGCAGTGGGTAAATGGAACAACCTTTAGTATAAGACTGAACAGAACAGGAACTTTTGTGTGTGTGTGTGTGTGTGTGTGTGTGTGGACCGGGAATCAAACTTGGGACCTTGTGCATACAAGGTAGGCAGGCAGTAGAACTACTGAGCTAAATTCCTGGCCCATGGAACTTTCATTAATTAAAGCCTGTGCATTCACAGTAATTTTTGTCTCTCTATATATTGTACATGCAATTATACAGGCTAAATAGAATCACATAAAATATTTTAATTTTATTTTCTAACTTGACTCAAGAAAAATAATATAATCTATTTTTTTTTTTAGTAAATGAGACTGTTTGATAAAATGCTGTGTAGTAACCTTTAAATTATTCAATTTTTATTTGGTTTTGCAGCTGATTTACACGATGTGCAATTCAACATTTGTTTAGATTTGGGGCACTTCACCTTTGAGCCCCTGTGAATCATAGTCTGGTACATTATGAGAGAACAGTAATTTTATTTGATTTTTAGTTTTATTTACTAAAAAAAAAAAAAGTCAGAGCGCATACAGGAAAGGGCTCAGTAGAATAAGAAAATGCCTCCTGTGGCCTGACCATTGCTAATGACGCATCAGCTTGAATGGAGGGAATGTGTTCCAGATTACTAAAGCACAGTTCTGGCTGTGTCTTTGGATGATGGCTGTGTAGGCCAGGAAACCGAGGAGGAAGGTCCATCCTCGTGATTGGTACCAACCAGCAGCCTTATAGCCCAGATGCCACCAAAAGGAAAAGGAGAGGGAGAGGTCCTGTTCTGAAGAGTGCCAGTCTCCCTGGGTTTGTCTGTCCTCTGCTGGCATCACCTCTGCCTGGAGGTCTCCAGTTGCTTCCGATGCTTTCCTGCTTCAAGGGCTTTCAAGAGCCCTGCAGTCTCGGGCTGCCCCACAGGCATGGTCTGTCTTGCTTTGTGTCTTCCCTCTGTTTGCACCGAGCAGCTACTGGATCCTCTGGATCTTCAGCACAGACTGCCACTGGGGACCCTGTGGCCGCCGATCCTGTCTGCTACCTAACAAATCCCCTTGCATGATTACACATTCTTGTCTATTGCTTCTAGTCTTTCTGAACCCCCAACTAAATCAGACTGATATGAAAAACACCTATTTCTGCTTTGCTTTACGGCTTCAATCCATGCTAACAATGTGAATCCTTTAGACCGTGATCCTTTCTGTGTGGCTCCGTCTTTGATGCTTAGAGCCAAAGTGACTGAGATAATTTCTAGTATTACACTTTAGAGTTAGCAGAATGCTCGTTAAAATGGTAGAATAAACTAATTTGATTCAAATTCTTGTAATTGGTGGAGGCGTTGGTGGTACAGTGGTTAGCACAACTGCCTTCCAGATTATTGTGATTTGTTAAGCACAGACATGTTAATGGATATGAAAGTATTTTCAGCAGTGTGGCGTCGGGGTTATTCACTCTCCTTGGTGTTGGGGTTATTCACTCTCCTTGGTACTTTGCCAGTCTTTCAACAGTTACTTTCTGACCCCAACTAAAACTGAGTTAGGAATCATGGGTGATAGAAAGATTTTTCTCATGATTTTAAGAAATGAATATTTGCTATTAGAAAGAATACAGCAATTCCTGGAAATGTCCATAGCTGGTACCATATCGACTTTAATATACAAACATTGTCAAAAGGAAGAACATTTTCCACTTGGAAACAATGTCAGACTTCATCTGTTAAAGCATTGACCTTTGATGGAGCCTATAGCACTGTCTGCAGCATTGACTCTATAGCCTCTCCGGCTCTATGCTGCTTGCCAACAGCTTTCTGATAGTCAAAACTGTCTCTAGGTATCGACACCTTTCCCTTGGCGGGGGGCGGGAATGATATAAAACCTTTAGTGCTTGGGAATCACTGCCCCACAGCTACTTCTAAGTGTTGCTGAGTTCCAGTAGATTTGCATGAGACTCTACATAATGAAAAATCATATATCTGCATTTCTATAGATACAGAAACTTAAAATATACATATGTAATGTACATGAATATATACATTTTGCATTAAGATAGCTTCAAGTCTTGTGTCATGCAAACACGTTTCATCTATAGAAATGTTAGAGTAATCAATAATATACTTAGAGATTCAAAGCACATTGGCTTTACTTCCTGCCTTTTTCTCTATCCCATTTGCACCACTTAAATAAAGATTTTTAACTTTTCTTATTATATGTATCTTCCGATATTATTCTAAATTATTTCTGGATTGAAGAAGTCAGTGAGCAATATCCACACTTCCCTTGGCATGACGATTGGGTAAGTTCTTGCACTTGCCGGTATTTTATCAGTTTAGCTGATGAGTCATAAATGATATCAGCTTTTCCATCACAGAGTATCTGGATGATAAAGCTACAGGTCAAACTCTGTCTATCTGTCTGTCTCTCATGCTCATCCCTCTTATTTCCCATACTTATTTTCTCTGTCCCACCTTTATCCTTGAACATGGTAATAACTAAAGCCAGTGTGCTCCATAAATCTCTGGGGCATCTAGTCTTGAGATCTGGGAAAACTGCTCTTGCTACCCAGTTTTCTCTCCCACAGCTGGCTGATTTCCAGAGTCAGGACTCTCCTCTGGCATCACATTGCTTGTTTGAGGTCTTCACTGTGGAAGGATGCTATGGCAGGATAATATTACAGTACTCCAGCATTAGGAACTCTTGTGCTTGCACAAGGTGAAGAGTGTAAAAAGTGATTCTTTAACACACACCATTTGGACTTAAGAAGTAAGAAATATGAGCAAAGTATTCCACAAACCTAATTCCTCTGAATTCAAAGAACTGATCTTTCTTTAAATGATGTCCTATTTGAAGTTATTCATTTGATTTGGTCAATTAAACATTCTGTAATGAAAACGATATTGTAAAAGAGAGTGTAGCCCATTTTGTTTGATGTCGGTACCCAGCATTTCTAAGAAGGTCTTTCAAACACCACAGAACACAACATTCTGCTGAGAATGTCAATGTTTGGAAAACACTACAATTAAGACTCACGACAGAGTTATACTCAAGTTAGTTTCTGAAGCTTTTATACACACATGGCCTCTCAAGTGTTGAGGTTCTAAAAGGCATTGAAAGAATGGCTTTTCCTGCTAAAATAGAGAAGCTGGAGAGTTAGAGCATTTTGTCTTCTTGTTGCATCCCTCCCTGTGACCCACAGACTTAAAATGCTCGTGTAAGAAGAAAGCTCCTGCCAAGGATTTAGCTCAGTGGTTCTGCCACCTGCCTCGCAAGCACAAGGACCTGAGTTCAATCCCTGGTACCAAAAAAAAAAGAAGCAAGCTCCTTCTGAAGAATGCTAAACTAGGCCGGGTGTGGTGGCTGGTGGCGCACACCTGTAATCCCAGCACTCAGGAGGGTGAGACAGGAAGAACACTGTGAGTTCGAGACCAGCCTGGGCTACATAGTGAGTTCCAGGTCAGTCTCAACTACATAGTGAGACCCTGTCTCCAAAAAAAAGAATGCTAAACTGTGTCTCTCTTCCGCCCTACCTGCTTTGCATCTCCAGAGGCTTTCATGGGGTTTTAAAATTGGAAACAATGTGTAATGAAAAATCTCTTAACTCTAGTTTTTTCATTCACTTGTTCTTTCAATATTTATTGAGGCCTAACTAGGAGATAGCCAGTCCATGTAAGTGTGAATGGTAACACAGAAAATCTCTGTTCTTGAGAGATTTCTAGTGAAGAGAGGCATGAAAAAGCAGGTAAAGAAACGTGTACAATATGTCACCTGGCGATTATTAACACAGAGTACTGGGAGGAGTCCGCCATCCTCAGGGGTCGTCATGATGAGCCTCACTAAAAGGAAACCCCGAAGCAAAAGCCGGAGTAATGGGTGAGGACCAGGGATCTGGGCGGAAAGTGTCCCGAGATAGGTAAAAGATGAGTCCAAAGGACCAGGGTCCGAATGAGCCTAGCAGGTACCAGAAAAGAAAGAGCTGAGGGGTAGAAGGTAAAATCAAGTAGGACCCAGAGGCAGGTCACATGGGATTTGTAGCCTACACCATTTGCTTTCATTGTTGGTAATGGAAAAGCCATGGAAAAGTTTAGAATGAAATAGAATTTTAACTCCTGCACATGAGTACAGCTGCTGGAATGAGTTGATTCATATCTGAAGGGAGGGCAGAGGTAAGGGGAAAAAATGAGAATCAAGACTTGTCATGTAGAGGTACAATATCCCAACAATGAATGTAACTGTACTGTATTCCTAAAATGTACCAATAAACTCAATTAAAGCTGGAAAACAAAACAAATGAAAACAAAACAAAAAACAAAATAAAAAAATCAATTAAAGCTTTTGCCTTTAAATTAAAAAAAAAAAAAACATCGCTGTGTGGCTGTGACAGAAACAGGCTACGGGAGAGAAGGCGACCAGGAAGAAGGCTTTTACATTTAAATTATAACAAGGGGTGTGGTGTAGTCAGCAGCGGTAAACTTCTGGAAAACAAGTGATTAATTTAGTACCAATATATGATAAGCACACTAGATGAACAGTTTTAAGAGTTAGGCACACAGAGGAGAGGAATCCATACCATCCCCTACTCCAAGCGTCTGATATATGAGACCCTTTACGACTATTTCAGCTTCAACCTTTTCTATACAGTTCACAGATATCTGGAAAACTGGACTTTTTCAGTAGGGGGGTTAAAAAACACGTAGTTGTGCAGGTTGTGTTTAAAAAGCAGCAGTGGTGAATGGGTAAGGTTGCTAATCTTTGCCTTCTCTTCCCTCGGCATCTCAATAAAAAGCCAGTGAAGAAAGAGAACGGTTTGTCTAAAAATGTTAATCATCTGCACAGATGTCTGTTCTTTCTGAAGAATTCCTATTTCTACTTTCAGCTTCACAAAGCATGTCTCTTTATGGAGCATGTTATTAATGAAATGGAAAAGAATGTGCAAGAAAGCCTGCTGTTGTCTGAAATTATCTTTGCTTCTATACTGCCACAGGCAATAACTGTTTCTTCTCCAGAATTCCGGAACAGTGCATTCTTTCTTCAGCAGATTAAAAGCAAAACAATAAAAACAAAACAGAACCACCTCCACAGGGGGAAAAATAACTTCTCAATTTGGAATTATACTTTTGTTCCCGTATTTTGAGTTGTGCTAATGTGCACAACTCCTCACCAATTCAATTTGTTTTTAATAATGCAGGATTATTTCCAAGGTTATCGACAGAATAGCTGATGATTTAATTTTTATCTTGTATGTTCTTCCAAATCTACTAAGTTACCCATAGTGAATTCCTGTTGCCAGGAAGATGTTACTGGTCGCACAGCATCTCACAGTGGTCTAGAAAACTTAGGGAATGAAAGACCCTTCCTGGACACGCCACGCCCTGTGTGGAAACAGCCAGCCTCACCTATTTGCTTGAATCAGGGTTCTGACAAACATGCGGTATTCAGAAATGATCTAAGGTGTATTCAGAACAGCTGTTCTTAACAAAGGGTTAATATCAGAATAACTTTTGGAGTTTTCTACAAAGAAAATCATATGTGAATTCTTATGCTAGATATGGATATTCTAATTCAGTTGATATGCAATGAAGTCTAAAACACTTTCATTATGAAAATGTCCTCCAGGTTTTTATGGCATATTTATAATGTAAATGTTTCTCTTAGGGGATACAGAAAGCTAGACGTGCTGGGTGCTGTGGCAAACACCTGTAGTCTCAGTCACTTGGGACACCGAGCAGGCAGGATCCGGAGCTCAAGGCTCCCCTGGGCGGCACAGAAAGATCTCACCTCACAAGAAAAAAGATGAAATGAGAAAATATTAAGAGATATATTTTTGTATGTGTATACAGAGCTGGCCAAGAAAAGGTATACACAGTTCAACAGTTCCCTGTACTCATAAATGTCTGGAAGCTCGTGGCCACCAGTTTGAGCACCTGCTGTCATTGTAGAGGCCAAAGGTAACGTGTATTAAGCTCTGGATGTCTCAATAACTTTATTATTGAAATATTCAGGCAAGCTTTTAACTTCTTGACACACACAGTTTTTTGCTGACTCCACGCCTGTGCACATATGGACACACACGCATATCCATACATGAGACACACACGCATTATTTTTAAATACATCACTGTGCTGACTCGACAAAGGACGAAGCATCCATACAGGTCATAATGAACTGAAACAAGAAATCCCAGGCATTTAATAAATGCCCAAATCACCGTTTACACTCTTGGTATCTCCAAATCTTGACATTTATGAATGGCATCGACAGGGCACAGTATACAGGATATAAAATACAAGCTTCTCTCCATGTGAGAAGGATATTAGAAGATTCCAAATAAAGGTTACTCCAGTGATGGAGAATCTTTTAGAGAGGAGGGAGGCCCCAAACTGCAAACCAACACCCATTTTACGTAGCACACAGTGCCAGCCCTGCAATGAACCTGAATACTGAGGTTTCAATTTAAAAAGAAACAACTGGTCCATTAACATTTTTTGTTTTAAAAGAAAAAGAAGTAACATGTATACCATAGGTTCACCACCACTGGCTTAGACCCCAAGGATTGCAATTCAGTGTAAAGTTTAAAAGAGCTAAACACAGAAAACTAAGCAGGACATTTCTCTCCCTTGACTTTTGTTTTGAATAGGGTGATAGAAAAGACAAAATTGTAACAAACAAAAGAAACTCTCCAAAATTTTAATGATCAAAATTTTAAATTAAAATAATTTTCAGGTTTAAGTTTTTTTCTTTCTTTCTATGTATATTAGCATAAAATTGTCACAGGAAGAATGTAAAGAAGATCTCTGTTCGGTTCCACTGGTAACTTTGAGAATTTTTCATTAAATTATGTACAACTTCAACAAGGCCCCGATGATTTCCTCAGAAAGATATTTCACAGGATCGTGAGCTGGTGCTGGAAAAATATCACAAATAAACCAGGAAGCAAGGCAGCATAAATGAGAGGAGCAAGAATAACAAGCTCACATAATTTTTGATGTCAAGATTAACTAAACAAGCTGATTATTATTTTGAGAAATAATTTTAAATGTGAGCAAGGAGCTAGGCGATTCCACATTTATAAAGTACTTGAAAAATAGCCAAAAAGGAATTTTTGAAAGGAAAAAGCATACAATTAAATTTAGAAATGTAGTCACATAGATTAAAATTACAGTGTGGACACAATTCAATAAATTAGATGAACAAGAAGAAATGCATAAAAAGAAGACAGGGCATGCAGAGTATAAAATAAGTTAAACCACTCCAAGTTTTAGAAAAAAATAAGAGACAACAGAAAAAAATGTCCAAACATAGACTTGAAAAGCAACTCTGGAATCGTTGCGAGGCATGATGCCTCATACCCAGAAAGTTCAACGAAACCCCATCAGGAAAAGCAAATAAACAAACATATACATCTAACACTTTATAACATAATAATAAATCTTAGGTCAAAGAGGAAAAAAATACCGAAACATTGCAAAACTACAAAAGACAGATCAACACAGAATGTGGTGTTTTCAATATATGGCTATTAGTTTTCTTTAGCAAAAATGAAAACATAACAATCTTAAATATGCTGATTGAAGATAAGTTTTAATTTAGAATTCTATACTCTTTAAAAATAACTTTAAAAATGAATGGCATTCACTACCATTACTTCGCACTAAAACAAATATTTTAAAAAACTGATATTTCCAAATTGAGCATTTACAGCATGATAACTAAATATTGGTGAATAAATGAATGTGTGTAAGCAAATATGAAAGTATTAACCCATAATGATATAAACTATAAGATTAGTATAAGTACAGTATCATTGGGGTCAAAAGCGAAAACAATTTGAATATTATAGAGGTTGGCTTAATCTAAAAGTAAGAGAGGGTAGAACATCCCACAGATCATTTGTACTTTAAAGTGCATCTTTCTTAATTTAATTTTGTCCTCAAAAATTCTTCTTCTGACTTTTCTTTAACCTTGATTTAGAAAGGATTTAAGAATTCACAGATGTAAAGTTTTGTTGCATAATTTAGCACAGACTAAAGTTAATGATCATCCAGATGATATAATGACATGAATTAAAATATACCTTAAAGTAAAAGTTAAAATTTGTTTAATGTTTATGTAGGAAAATTCATATAATGTTTTTATTCCATGAATATCTCAAGATTTCAAATTGGAATAGATGGTCATTATCTCAACTTAATAAAGGCTATCTATGAAAAACCAAGAGCCATCATCATATTAAATGGCCCAAAACTGAAAACTTTCACGTTAAAATCAGGAACAGGACAAGGACGCCCATTATCAACACTCCTCTTCGATATAGTTCTGGATACATTAGCCACAGCAATTAGACAAGACAAAGAAATTAAAGCAATAAAGATAGGAAAGGAAGAAGTTAAACTAGCATTATTTGCTGACGATACGATGCTCTATATTGAAGACCCAAAAAACTCCACCAAAAGACTTCTAGACTTAATTTAGCAGAGTAGCTGGGATATTTCTTTGCTCAAACAATTGTGACAAGTTCCAGGACAGGTCTATTTGTTTATAATTAAAACATTGGTTTGAACTCTACAATTTCTTTTTAAATATGGACTAACCAGGATAAATTTTACTTTTGTGTGGGAAATATCAGCTGAATCTTTTTAAATTTAATATACGCATAGTGGAAATGTAATGTCCACATGATATGTATTCTTGTCTAAGTGCTATTAAAACAAGACTTCCATATCTCTCTTAATGTATCACCCTACCCTTAAGTAGTATTTGGTAGTCCTTGCTTGTTGGTTTGATCAACTACACAAACATCTTTAAAAGCCATTTACTTCATCTTGTTGAATGTTCAAACTCATTTTATAATTGTTCAATGGGGCTGTATGTTCAGAAACACATTTACATTAATAAGTAAATCTTAAAAGTAAAACAGAATTCTTTAGGCTTTTAAATGGTAATAAATTTGGAAGTCCAGAGGATAACATATGGTTATAAAATATTTTAGGTGATTTAAACCATAACTATTCATTATTAAAATGATGTATACAAGATGAAATATGATCTAGAAAAGTAAAAAATATAAAGCAAAAATGCTCTTTCTCTATTCTACTCCATAACCATCCGTTTTGATTGATGAAAAACCTATCTGCACCAGGGGAAATCTTCATGTAGAGGAACCATAACAAAAAATATTAGGTATTTGCTAGTCTTCCTTATTGGATTACAGTCTAAGTGAAATTCTTATTACTACTACCAAATACCAACACGGAAAAGAAAGGGAAACAACGGTGTTTAGTTATTAAACCAAGTGTAGGGATATGAGGTGTAACTGTTTACTGTTCTATTCAAACAGCTTAAATAATTATGAATATATCTTAACAGATAAGACCAAGATAACAACAAAGCTAAGTTGTTAAAAATTTATCTGATACCTGAAGAGGGTTTAAGCATTTCTTTTAGTGAAGTTTGTAAAGAGATATAATAGACTGAAGGCAATTTTTATTATTTATTTTTATTTTTTTGGTACTGGGGATTATTGAACTTGGGTCCTTGTGCTTGCAAGGCAGGTAGCAGAACCACTGAGCTAAATCCCCAGCCCCTGAAACATTTTTAAAAGAAGCTTAGGAAAGTTCCTGGGTTCCATGTTACTTTTCATTCTATCATTCTTCCATTTGTCAGAAGGTCACTGTCAAATGACATCTGCTTATTCCTCCATTTCTGCATGTCTTAATTCCATGGCATCTTCTCTTCCTTAACCTCTCAGTGAAGATTTTTAATATTTTCTTCTGTATTTTCTTAGCAACAATTACATCTAATAGTTTCTTAAAGAAAAATCCTATGAGCAAGCAAAACTGATTATGCAAAATAGGAGAAATGAGAGTCTCCATTTGGTACAGCATAACCAAACCGAGCATGTCTGAGTTACCAGATATTCCTAGTGGTGAGCTTCACAAGCTTAACAGCTGGACCACTGGGGGAAAGCGGCTGGGATGGGTACCATTCCCCGCTTCTCTGCCAACGCATTCCTGGGACAGTCATCTGCAGCTACCAGTGTGAGGCCTCTGAACACAGATGTGGGAAGAGACACGAGCCAGCCAGTCTTGCAGTCCGTTATGAACCGGCTCCAGCACCGCACCGTGCACTTCTGTTATGAAATATCTATGGTTCTGGTCATCCCCGGGATATTACAATGATGCATTTTTTTTTATGTCTTGAACAGAGTTTTATAATTAAATTCTGATAAAATCACAGCAAATTCTACACTGCTAATCAGAGACTCAAGTACTTCTGTCAGATCAATAAGAATCCTCACGGTAAGTGTTTTAGAATCACAAAAGGTACTGAATGGTTAAAAGAAAAATTTCATGGAGCCCAAACAAATACATTTTACACAATTCTAATATGTAGATTATATAACGATTAGATGTGTATCTTACACTGTATACACATATCTTATTCTGCATAAATATATATATATATTACATAAATATATAAATACATAAATATAAAAACATATGTGTGTGGTTAAACTGCGTGAATAAATATGTTGTACAATTAATATTCCACAGAATTTTTAACACTATGTTTTAATGCCAGGACTACATGTTGGGTAAAAAACAGGTGAATCAGATTTAAATCTTGATACATTCAAAGTTAAGTCACAGCCAAATGTAAAACCAGAACCTAAATTGAAATCTAAGACTCTGGTAAGCTTCTAAAGTGAAATAAATTTATTTCCAAATGGAAATGCAATGCGTAGCATACGATGGAAATTTAGCCATGAGAAACGCTGACTTGTTTTAGCCATCTTGTTAAGAACGTAACAGAGCGTATTCTTCTGTTTTTTGCCTTACAACATTCTTACTGTAACCCAATTGCTCCTGTTGTGATTACTTCGTGGTCTGTGGCAACCTGGTGCCCACGGAGTGCTCTGGAGTGAAGAGGCCGCGGCTGCGGAGGCACTGGTCCACGCAGCGGGGCCCTAGCAGCTGAGGGTGCGGTCCGGAGCGCCTTTCCTTCCCACGTGGGTGGACCCCAACCATAACAGCTGAAGCTTTAATCACCTCTTCAGTGTAAAGAAGCGATGGACGAAAACAGTTCAAGGATCTGATTATTTAAAATTACAAGCCAGGGGCCGGGATTTAGCTGAGTGGTTCCAGCGCCTGCCTCATAAGCACAAGGGCCTGAGTTCGATCCCCAGTACCAAAAGTAAAATTACAAACCGGGAGTGGTGCCGCACCCCTGTAATCCCAGCACTCAGGAAGCTAAGGCAGGAGGATCGCTGTCAGTTGGAGACCAGCCTGGGCTACATAGTGAGTTCCAGGTCAGTCTCAACTACATAGTGAGACCCTGTCTCAAACAACAACAACAACAAAAATACTAAAATAAAATAAGTAATAAAAAAATAAAATTACAAGCACCTAACTCGATGAAGTTTATTAAGATCTTCAATTCTGAATGTTTGTAAGTACTAACTAGTAAGAAATATACATAGATTAGAAAAAACAGATTGTTTTAGATGAACATTAAATACAGAGGCACTATGTTCCTTCCAACAAACTAGTAAATGAAGAGAGCAACGAGGCACTGTGATCCTTCCTCCTTTTATTTATGCTTTCCTTGTTCTTATGTATTTTCATTTAAAAAATAAATGTAACAAAAGCACACAGCATTTAAAATATTTTACTTTAAACATGCCTGAAGATTTCCCTCAGTTCATCACCGAACCTCTGATTACTATCTCCAAACATTATCTAATAAGTATCATAGTAGTAACGTTTATTGAATGCTGATTCATGGGTGATCCAGCTATGTGTCTGTAGACTCTCATTTAATCTTCTCCAAGAACTCATGATAGACAAAGTAGCATAGTAATGCCTCGGTTCACGAATGCCCCTGTTTGAAAACAATTTGGTTTGCAAACAAAAGCACTGGGCAGTCGGGAGAGAAGCACGACCACGGCCGTCTTTCCCACGCAAACAAACGCAGCCAGCTTCCCCAAAGTTGTAAAACAAACTAGTTCGTAAACTGAGGTACCACTGCACATATGTCCATTTTACAGACGAAGACACTGAGGAACAAAGTAACTCGCCCAAGTTAAAAAAACGGGGTAAATTCTGGGGTTGAAATTTTATGCCCGCTTGGTGTTCTTGTGCCAAGTTAGACATTTTCAGAAGGGCAGAAAGCAAATGAGGAAAAGCGTGTGCTCATAGCCGAGTGACACAAGGCCACGGAGCAGGGTGCTGTACTCGGTGCCCAGAACCATGCTTCTGAGCGCAGTCTCCGCCAGGTGGGAAACCCAGCGGGCGCAGCGTCCGCTCTGCAGTGTCTGTCTTACCCCGTCTCTCACTGGGCCCAATTGAAGGCAGAGGAGGCGACTGGGGGAAAAGAACAATCAAGATATATCCGTACAGCTACAAGCTCACTGTGATGAAAGTGATCGTTGGGTATTCCTAAATTGTACCAAGAAAATGAAATTTTAAAAGTTTTAAGATGCTGGTCAATTATCAAAGTGTTGCCTTTAGCAAAATTGTAACTTTTGTATAACTCAGTAGTAGTCACTGAACTGAGTGAAATCTGACAAGTATATTTGTTTTATCAAATATTCCGCACATCCGAAAAACAAGGAGGCCCACGTGTTTAGGACACACTGCCCTTCCTACTCTAGGAAGAAGTGGGTTTCTTGTTTTTCTTTTTCCTTGTGTGGTAAAGATTTCACTGTGATACGAATCTTAGACATGTGTTTCCACGCAAGTTTGTTTGTGAACAAGTTCTATATACTACACTTAACTCGAGTGGGTAAATATACAAGCTTTTCTACATCTTCAGTTTTCCAGTGTGTAGTTGAAAGTGCTTTCAACCAAACAGAGGGGGAAATAAATCGTGATTGCAATGAATTAGGTACATACCTTTCCACCTCACCCCAGGGTTTTCCCTCAAGAGTACAGTGCTGGTCATTATCACTGTAAACTATAGTATATTCCTACCATCACTGGGGGTCGCATTTGCTGAAGACTAAGTGTCTCAAGATATTTTAAATAGAGCTTTCATGTGAGAAAATATTTCAGAGATAAATAAGCATTGTTTAATCCGTAAAACTTAGGAAAACATTTGTGATTCCAAAGCAGTCACTGGATTTAGATAAATTGTATTTAAAATTTTTAAATGTACACAATTCTCCTTACAATATTTTCAGAATATACAAGATATATAAATTATCATTTAAATGCATATCACAATAAAGCATCATATGAGATTTATTAAATAGTGAATAATTAACAAAGCATAAAATGGGAAACTTTTAGGCGCTTCTTTAATAAAAATATTTTACTGTAATTTAAAATTTTTTCTGTCAAATAATTTTGGAGAAGCAGTTCAGGAGGTGCAAAAACAAGGGGGAAAGTTGTGTACAACATATCAGATCTCTGTAATTCTAATGAATAGTATAAAAAGTGTTCTTGGCCATTTGGAGGTGTTTGAACCTCTGAAAAAAGGGTGAAAGCTGTAGGAAAATACCTCAATACTCAGATCCCAGCAGGGGTACGAAGTTGTAAGTGCCTACATTATTTCTAGAGAATTCTGTAGCCAAATTTCGGTTGTTCAAGCTCGGTCCTTAGGAACTCTTACCCCAGATGGGTGCGGCAACATTGCAGACCTAGGACGGAAGCCATGGGGCTTTGGACAGTGAGGATGGCTCAGTGTGAGGAAGGCCAGAGCTTGGCAGATGCTCCTCTCCTGGTTCTCAGATGAAACTGTACTTCTTAGTGTCTTTGACTGCCACAGTTAAATCGGGACTTTTATTCATTCCCCCTTCTGTGACCAGTTTTTAACCAGATTACAGTGCTTTAATCCATCACAGCATTTATCCAAATTTATTAACTTTTATTTCTCCATTTTCTTTCTCTGAACTGTGACATGCATTCCTTGTTTATTATTGTGTCTCTAATATGTGGTACACTGAACTCCAAATACTAAAATCAAAAATAAATATCCATTAAAAAAAGAATGAGTGGGTAGATTTGTAATATAAGATTTATGAAGGACTTCAAAAATATCTTCTATATTATAATTCTATCTTCAGGCAACTTTTAGGATTTTTAAGAGAAAAGGGCATTTGGAGCTAAGGCTCTAGAATTTTAGTAATTTCTGACAGTGAATTATGTGGCCAAGAATGGAACTGACACCCATTTGAAATGTGAAATAATAGTCCTCATTTGTCATAGTCTTGAGTATTCATGTGGATGTACTTGTAACTAAAAGACTTTGCAGAAAGGCAATAAATGGTTCACCAGAATCCATCATTATGTAATTATACATTAAAATAGCTACTAGACATTTACATTTTTTTTCAGATTTAAGATATATAGATAAGTCAGACTTTTCCAAAGGTTTATTTAATCGAAATTAGAAGCACAGAAAAATCACACAAAAAATAAAAACCATGCGTATGACTTTTATAGGTTGTCCTGCTGCTAGTTATCTCCATGATGGATTCTCTTTCCTACATTTGAGGCTTTTCTTTTCCTCTTCCTGTCTAATGGTCCTAAATACGGTACCCTTTCACCCCTTCACCCTGTCACCAGATGGCCGTGACAGATGGGAATTTTGCTGCTTTCTCCTGGGATTGGGAGTTAGTTTTATAGATGCCTTTTCTTTCCATTTTCCAGTTTTTACAATAGTTTCAACTGTAACTTGGGAAAGGAAGAATGATCACATCAATCTTTTCAGTATTTTTAATATAATTTAAGGGATTTAAATGATTTCTACAAATTATCTTTTAAGGAACTGACTACTAAAAACTAGTAGGATCATTTCTGGCATCTAGTTTTCAAGAGATTAAATGAGAAAAGCAACCTTGGTGGCCTCTTTAGATTGGCTCATGGGTACTGGGATTAATTCAACTTTCTGTCTGGCTCTTGTAAGCTTAGGTGATTTGGATGAAGGATTAGACATATATTTCTTTGGAAATTTGCTTTAAGAATGAGGTATCTAAGCCTCTCTGAATCCTTGAAGACTAAAGCCACAAAAACAAACAATTAAAACAACCACAATAACACAGTAAAAAAAGGCACATCTACAAAACCCAAACCTTCATTCTGTGATATATTTTTCTCTTTCCCTGGATGAATGAGTAGGAAAGAGTAAGGGCGTGTGTTTGTGTGTGTCTGTGTGTGGACATGCATGTACATGTGTGTACATGTGTGTGCTTGCATGGGGAAAGTAGGCTGGAAAGGGAGGCCGAGATAAAAATATATATACATATATAAATAATACCTTGACATATATCTATATTTAAGATAAAAATTTTATCATATACTTACTCTAATTTCAAAGAAAGTAATAAAGTAATAAATTCCCAATCTAAGAAAAGTAATAAAAGGAAAAGTAGTGAAAATTTATTTTTATTTATATTTCTAGATTTACTACTTTTGTAATTTTTAAGCTATAGATGTATAGAAACAAATTACTGTCTTGTCTAATATTCTTTACAAATGTATATTTCTCATTGTTTAAAATTCTTTTCCATGAGATGCCTAAAGTCTACCACAAGCATTTTTATTAATATATTACTTAATTTTATGAAAGTTTCTATGTTATTCCACCTTTGAAGTCTGATTACTGTAACTTAGAAAAAATCTATCAGATCCTCTTTGTTTGTTGATTTCCACCCTGGAAATCATATTAATCAGTCACATATAAAATCCATCTGCTACTAGTAAACAGGAGATTTTACAAGTCACTATCATCCATGTTTTTAACCATGACTATAATTTCAGTGCTTTGTATCCTTTCTTACCCAAGTCTTAAAGACAGACACAGATATACCTCAATTCCTTCATTCTGCAGGCTTGTATTTGAGATATCAATTAAGAAAGTTCTTTCACTTCAAGTATCTAGAGTATTTGTACATCAAATATTAAGTGCTTATTTTACATATTTTAGGGTCAGGGTTTAATGTAGGAAAAAGTCCACAGTGAACATCACACCAAATAGGTAAAAGCTGAAATTATTTCCTCTAAGATAAGGAGCAAGAAAAAGTATTCACTTTCACTTCTTTTACCAAACATAGTAGAAAACTAGAAATTTTAGATTAAAAAATTAGTTAAAAAAGCAAAAGCACATACAAATGAAAAAAGAAGTTAAATTATCTCTCTTCACAGATGATATGACTCTCACTATCAAAAAAAAGCTAGAATCCATCAACAGACTGTTAGATTGACTGATAAATGAATTCAGTAAAGTAGCAGGATACAAAAGTTTCTGTACCATAAGTAGTAGTAGCTCTTTTACATACCAACAGCGAATTTGCTGAGAAAGAAATCAGGAAAGTAATCCAGTTCACAGTAGCTTCAATAAATAAATAATCTAGGAATATATTTCATCAAGATAGCGAAAGACTATTATAATGGAAATTACAACACACTGATGAAAGAGTGAAGATAAGCACACACACACGTGCACGCACGCACACAGACACACACACTGGGATGGAAAGACTGCCAGCGATTATGAAGTAGAAGAATTAATGCTGGTACAATGTCCATACTACCAGAAAATGAACAGGTTTAATGAATCACCACCAAAATACTGATGGTATTTTTCATACAGCTAGCGAAAACAACCCTAAATGTCACCTGAAAGCTCGGAAGGTCCTGACTAGCCAAGACGATCTCGGGCAAAATGAGCAAAGCTGGAAGCACCGCCTTACGATCTAATTCAGTGGCACTGAAGAGCCACAGTAAACAAAACAGAGTGGTACTGGCATAAAACGAGATGCATAGGACACCTGAACAGAGAGCGCAGATGTGTATCCAGGAAGCCATGCTGATGCTTAACAAAGGTTCCAGAAATATACACTGGTGAAAGAATGCCTCTAAAAAATCGTGTGGAGAAAGCTGGATATCCACAGCAGGAGACTGAAACCGAACCCATATTTCTCTCACCCAGTAAAAAATAAATCAACTCAAGATGAATCACAGACCTAAATGAAAGGCCTAATAATCTGTAATTACTAGGAAAAAGCATTGGGGAGATAATTTAAGATGTTACTATGTACAATGATTTCCTGGTTAGGACTTCAAAACACATAGTAAGCAAAGCAAAACTGACAAATGGGATTATGTCAACTTATAAAGCTTCTGCACGGCAAGAGAAATAAAGCATTGAAGAATCTAACAATTCAAGAACATTTTTGACAATATTCATAAGACAAAAGTTTAATATCCAGAAGATGTAAAAAATGCATACAAATTTATAAAATCAAGTAATTCAATTTTAAAAACAAGCAAATAATCTCAAAAGCCACTTCTCAAAAGAAAAAAAATATCAATATCCAAGAAATATAAAAAAAACAGTACCTTTCTTCACCAGAAAAATGGAAATAAAAATCTACCTAGTAGGAAGGGCATTATAAAAAACAAAACAAAACAAAATATAATGTAGAAAAGCTAGTGAGTATGTGGAGAAAAAAGAATTCTCAGACACTTGTGCAAACTTAAATTAGGACAGCCAATATGGCATGATTATGAAGCTCCTCACAAACTAATAATAGATCTACCATATGTTCTAGCTATCTCACTTCTAGGTATCTATCCAAAGGAGAACAAATAAGTATAACAAAGAGATGCCTACACCCCATATTTACTGTGGTACAAATCACAAATTGTATCCACTTGCCTATTAACAGAGTAATGGTAAAGAAAATGTGATGTATTTATATACATAATGGAATATTATTCAGCCATAAAGAAGGATGGAATCAGGTCACTTGCAGTAAAAGGGATGAAACTGGAATACATTTTGTTAGGTGAAATAAACCACTCATAGAAAGACAAATATCACATGTTCTTTCTTGTTTGTCAAAGGAATTAAAACTTGATGTGAATAAAAAATATTGAATACTAGATTCTGGATAGGGCGTAGGTGGTGAAGTATAGAAAAACAGGTTGGATTTGTTTGGTACATGCTCTATCAAGATAAAAAAAGTCACCCTGAACTCCACTAATATGAACAGTTGATATATGCTAATGAAAGAATATGGCACTCTGAAACAGAAGTGAAGATTAGTCAAATATAAGAATATACCCACATTTATAGATGAGCAAAAATATAGTATATTTCTTTGCTGAAGATTTCACAATTGCACTGAATTCCATATCATGTTTTATGTTACCCTAAGACATAAAATGTACTTTATCTTTTTTTCCAGATGGCACTACTAATATTCATCATAAACTTATTGAATATCACTAATCTGTAGTGAAATTGCAGAGAGCAAATTTTATAGAAGAAAATAATATTGAGGTGCACAGGGCAGTTAAAGCAACTTAACTGAAGCAAAGGTAAAAGCTGATGGGTAATAGGTGATTGTCATGTAATTAAGGACATACATTCAAAGCAGAAACTGGGTTTGGCACTTTTTATAAGATTGACCAAGCCCTGTCTAATTCACTGTCTTAAGAGATTCCAAATAGATAACGAATTCAATGGGTCATTCTTTCCTACAAATATCGAGAATATTACTTTTGTCTTAAAACAAATCACTAGGTCTTTTTCCTAGCCTTTCTATTCTCTGTGCCAAATACTTGCCTACTTTTCATTGCTACAACTTATGCTGCATTTCTTCTTCATTCTTTGCATTCATTTTTCGTCCTCAATGTGGTTTTTGCAAATATGCAGGGTTTCCTTTGGCACATAAGTTTTAGGATGAGGTCATCAAATATTGAAACAAAATACATTATGCTGTAAATTTGTTTTTCTTTTGGAAATTTGACAGTACTGTATGAAATGTATTCATTAACATGGCAAAACAGTTTGTGCATGTTTTCCTGAATCTTTTCATTGTCTATATCTGTACACATTACACAAGTTTATATAAGCATGGCTTTTTTCCTTTCTTTATCCTGTTCTTGTTTTGCTGTTTTTCACTTTCAGCATTATTAATTGTAGATATTTTGCTTTTCCTAACTTTACGAGTAGGACACATAGCTTGTTAGTATTAAATCCTTTGATTTTATAAACATGCATGTAGCATATATACATATATATTTAGCATATATACAACTGTCTACTTGCTTTAGCCAATATTCCCAGTGTGCAGTTTTCAGTTCAAAATAACTGAAAACTAATAAAATGATATTTTAGTTATTATCTTACATCCCAAAGATTTTAGAAGCTGTTGTATTTTCATTTCTCAATATATTGAAAGATACTTTGGTGATTTTTCAGAAATTAACTTCTAATTCTATTTTTTCTCAGGAAGAGTCATCTATACAGCATCAGACAGATTGACAGGCTTGTTCGTAAGGCCTGGGGAGTCTTTCTAAGACTGGTTTTTAGTTATTTTAATCTCTAATTTATCTTAGGGATAAGGCACATTCTCATGTATATCTAAAGTAAAATGTCCCCACAAAATGGATCTGTGAACATCCGACAGGAAATCATTCTTATAAACTCTTGTATCAAGTACAGAATTGGAAGACTTGTAAAAATTGACTTTATAGCATTTTAAAATATTATATATGGAAGAGATGGAGGGAAGGAGAAAAAAGAACTGAAATGTGTTATGTGCATGTACTAATTCCCTACAGTGAATGTGATCGTTGATGTACGGAAAATAAGTGCTAATAAAAGTTTTAAAAAGTACATTATACCTAAGTTAAAATGAAAATATATTGGATAAGTTGCACTAAATAATCACAAATACACTATTAAGCATATATGTAAATAAGATATTAAATTTAACCCTTGGTTTTACTTTTTAAAATGTAGCAACTAGAAAATTTAAGTTATATATATGACTTACAATGTTCATGGGGCAGTGCTGATTCAGGAAGTATCTTCTGTTGTCCATGCTAAAGAATAAGGCTGAGGGACGCCTCAGAGAACAAATAGCATTGTAAAATGACAGGGCCTTGCCTGGCCAGTTAGGTGGATGCTAGAATTCCCTTTTTGTAAAGTAAGTCTCCAAGGCAGAACACGTAGATCCTCCTCAATGCTGGTTTATGGCAAAAATATTTCCCACTCTGAATAACAATATACCAGATAAAAAAGATCACATTGTTAACATATGATAGAAAAAAGGATCTGACGTTTGCTAGCAGTTATTCGAACAAAGCTCTGTTCTACATTACACAACACAGTGGAGGGACGGTGGAGAAAAAATGTAAAGTTGGTGCCAGCTTTCTCAAAGTTTACTGTGGGAGGTTTCTTGAAGGATCTTTTTTTTTTTTTTTTTAAATGCTGACCTTATAAAGGGACATGCTTGTCCTTACTATATTTTTTTAAACTTTTGTGTATTATATGTAAGTTTACTTGCTTAGATACTTACGATACAATGCAAGATGTAATTTAATAGGGAACATGTTCAATAAGGGGTCACAGCAGCAAATATCAATCAGAACATCTAATTATTGATAAACACAGAGTCTATTTGGAGAACAAAATCTGGATGTGGATGTAGGAGAGGAGATTTTTACTTTCCTGTTTGTCACTTCCAGTAAGGGGAGCAAATGTGTGGGAAAGAAGCAAAGAAGAGGGGAAGCTCTTACCCCAAGGCATAGAAAATGGGGAGACACGGCTACCTGGTCCCGTGCACTGGAGGAGAGACAGCCTCTTTAATGAATGGCGTTGGAAAAACAGGATCTCAGCCTGCCAAAGATTAAAACTGGACCCTTATCTCTCACCATGCACTAAATTAACATCCAAGTGGATTAAAGATTTAAATATTAAAACAGAAGCACTAAACTTGCTGGAAGAGAAGTCAGGCAGAACTCTTGAAGACATTGGCATAGGAAAAGACTTTATGAACAAATCCTCAGTAGTGCGGGAACTAGCAGAAAGAATCAACACCTGGGATCTCATCTTATTAAAAAGCTTCTGCACTGCAAAAGAAACCATCAACAGAACTAAGAGACAACCTACAATGTGGGAAAAAATCTTACCAGCTGCTCCTCAGACAAATGACCATTATCTAGAATATATAAAGAATTCAAAATAATCAGCCCCCCCAAAAATAAAGACACGATTCAAAAATGGACATCTGAAATGTACAGACATTTCTCGACAAAGAAGTAAAAGCAGCAAGTAAATATATGAAAAACTGTCCCATATCACTGGTCATTCAAGAGATGCAGATGAAAACAACACTGAGATTCCACCTCACTCCACAAAGAATGGCTGCTATCAAGAAATCAACCAATAACAAATGTTGGCGGGGTTGTAGAGAGAAAGGAACCCTTCTCCATTGTTGGTGGGAGTGCAGACTGGTGCCACCACTATGGAAATCAATATGGAGATACCTCAAAGAGCTGGGACTAGAGGTTCCATTTGACCCAACCATCCCTCTGCTGGGTATCTTTGCAAAAGAATTAAAATAATCATATCACAGTGATATATGTGCACCTATGTTTATAGTGGCACAGTTTGTAAGAGCTAAAACTTGGAAACAGCCCATTTGCCAATCAGTTGGAGACTGGATAAAGAAGATGTGTTGTTTTTTCTATAAAATGGAATACTATTCAGCCATAAAGAATGAGAAATTAGATTCATTCATAGGAAAATGGATACATATTGAGGATATACTCCTAAGTGAAATAGATAAGTCACACAGGTGTAAATACTGAATAGTTTCTCTGGTGTGAACAAACTATAATAGTACACAAGATTCTAATGAGATAATTGACAATGTGAAATAGGAAGAAAAGGGCTAAAGGTATAGGGAAAGTGGGAAGGGTAGGGGAAAGGTAATAAGGGAAAAAAATAGGAGAAAATGAAAAAATGGAAATAAAGTGTTTGTAAATGGGGAGGGGAGGAGGGGGTGAAAGGAGGGCAGGGTCAAGGGGAAAAAATGAGAACCAAGACCTGTCATGTAAAGGTACAAGATCCCAATAATGAATGTAACTGTACTGTATACCTAAAATGTACTGATAAACTCAATGAGGATAAAAAAAGAAAGAAAGAAAATAGGGGGAGCTCATATCCTAAGTCCGTCCCTGCAGAGATTAGAAGGAAGAGGCAATGCCAACCCAGGTATCAGGTAATTTGGTTGAATAGTGGTGTTAGTGGGGGATTTGAAGTATGTTGAGATTTTCAACTGTATGCCACAGTTATGCAGTTATTTCTAAGATTTCCCCTTGGAATTTATAGTTTTTAATGAATTCTGTTGTTCTTGGACTCTACCACTTGTGTTCAATTATAAGAAAAAGTGGGATATCTTGGGTTGGAAGAAGTTTCCATTGATTCTCAACAAGTTATATGTTGGATGTTTTTAATGGTCACTATCACATTAAATAATTTAGAATATTTTAATCGGACAAAATCTTTGAGGTCTTTAAGAGCATTAAAATGATTGAAAATATTTAATTAATTACAGATGCCAAAAGATAATGTTTCAGTCAGCTGACAGTTAAAATGGAAGTGTTTTCAAGTACTGTTCACTTAGTGTAAATGGTGATAAACATTTTGAAACGAAAGCAGCTGCCCTGTTCTCCAAACACTTGGCTCCATTTTGATTGAACCGAAAGTACACAGAACCGCATTTCCAATTCAAATAGAAGAATGGGATAGAGCTGCTTTCATAACAACTCTAATAAATTGTCATATAGATTGGCTTGGTATTCAGGAGATAGAAATTGGAAAAAAAATGCAAGAAGGGCTTCATTCATCATTAGCCTGGAAAGACAGAAATCAATGCAAAGTTGTACTGCTGTCTCAGATGCTAAAGTGGTTCATGAGGGGAATTTTACAATTAGGCAAGATCAAAGTGTATAGATTTAATATGAAGACATTTATTGTTCTGCCATAAGTGATTGGTGGGATGGGATTTTAGACTGCAATGTTTGGATGTTTTCTCATTAATGTTCTACAGATGGGAATTCGTATGGATGAGCCATACATCTCCATGGGAACTGCTATCTTGTACTGCAGAGGTCTTGAGGTTAACAAAAAGATTGAAAAATCTATATTAAAATGATTAAGTACTTTGGGCCCTGGTGCCTCTGTATTTTTTTAATCCTTCTTTGTTCTTGTGGTTGAAAAGCAATGTACCACTGCCATAGAAATTGACTTCTAAATATGATACCTTTCCCTGTATTTATAATATCTGCACACATATGTAGATAGACAAATAATTAAATTAATGAAGGCCAAAGGAAGCAATCAGAGGTTGTCTTTAGTTGGGACTATTCCCATGTGAATAGTAATGGATTAATGTAAAATGTTCTTCTAGAATAACAAGCTAATCATATGTCATGGTGACTAACCCAGAATCATAAAATTTCAATTTTAAATAATAAATCAAATTGTTGACATTTTGCCAAAGTCAATAGTCCTCATTTTAAAGACAAATGAACACTCCTTTGAAAGAATAAATAATTCATGGCTTAATAGAAGTGAGCTATGATAAGAAAGAAATGTCAAATTTGTTATATTGTATAATTGTCCTTATACTACTGATCAAGTTTTCTACTCTCATTACATTCTGATTTTTAAATTCTAGCATAGGAAACATATTGCTTCCATGTATTTATTTTGAGTTATTCAATGCATTGGAGGAATTGTATTATTTAATCAAACATTTAGACTCTTTAGAGTGAGTGTGTGTTAGACCCTTTCAAGTTATATTTTACGCAAAAATGTAATTTATTCTAGCAGCATTGCAGTCATCAGAACTTTAGTGTTAAGTTTTTAAACTGTCATATTTTATATTTTAAAGGGACAGGTATATCTTGAGATTCATATTTGAATGATATTCTTCACTACAGTTTTACTTTTAAAATCCTATTTTGTATAAATGATAAAAATGTTACAATTACCAGGAATTCCACTCATGATATGTGGCTTGCTTACATATTTAGAGATCAAATATCCGTGTGCCACCTGAGACACTGACATGAGATGATGATCTAGGCCTACATTTTAATTTAAAGTTTCCATCCTATGTCATTACTTTCCCTGTAAAAGCACATGTCTCATTTTCAAGTTAAGCCACCTCGAACTTCCAGTCACTTTCAGTCTCACACTGCCAAGGTAACCAACGTCAGCTCCGTGTATAGCCTTCTATAGGGTTCCGCAGTCTTACAGAGAAAACAGTGGCAACACTTCATGCTAATTGAAATAAGGATGCATTTCTCATGTACAGTAACATGACAACAAAGTTGAATGGCACTTGCTGTGACCACTTCTCACTCTAAAGAAGGCACTAACAATTATCTTATGCACTCAGAAAAGAACTCGGTTATTAATCTACTTGGGTTTTACAATGCAAGTTCAAAGTCTCATGATCAGCTTCAAATCTTGGACATGCTAAGCAGAAAAGTGGAATTCCTGGCTCATCTCATCCATATTTTCATTTAAGCAGAGACACAGGCCAGTAGCACAGATGAAACACTTGCTCTTGTAGTCATCAAGGTTCCTGCTAACAAATCCACAATTGCTTCTGTCACTGTGAGGGAGGAGCCCATCAGCAAAACCCAGGAAATGATTTCCTTGACACAGATTCCAAATATTTCTATCATACAATGTACATCTACTCTTTTACTTTTTCAATATCCAAAGGAAGTAGCAATAGTCATAATAATGCAAAACTTGCATTTCTTAGATTTGGCATGCAAATATACAACAAACTGTATGAAAGAGATAATTGTTCAATACAAATACCAGACAGCCCCTGATGAGTAAAAAGACATAACTATATACAACCTGCCCTCTCTCATAAGAGCAGCCTCTATGGAAGAGCTTGACAAAAACTCAGAGCGACAGAGACATTTTCAAGTAGCAGAAATTTTACTTAAAACAAGCAAAGATAATTTTATTGGCTCATAAACTCCAGTTAAGGCCAGCTACATGCTGAATATGATCCACAGACCAACCAAAGTCATCAGAATTCAAAAATCAATCAGTCCCCTCAGGCCCAAATCTTGCCTACCTCTGCCAGAATTCATGCTCAGACTGGCTCCCAAGAATGCTGGGCTTCATGTCTCTTTGGTTTTATTATAAATGCCACTCACTTAATAGGTTTCAGATAAATAGTACCCAAGCATTAGTTTTTCATAAGAATTGTCCAGGTGCATGTTTAAAATGCCTCTTCTAAGGTTCCATAGAAAATTAGAGTGAGGAGATTGAGGCGAGACCTTGAAATTTTAATTTTCACCACACATTTCAGTTTGATGAAAGTAGACCAACATCACACTACTCTTGCAGTAGCAGTGATGGTAAACCTGTGGAACGCATGATACAGCTACTACCACTGGAAGCTCTAAAAGGTTCACCATCACTGGCTATACATATACCTTTAATCTCATAAAGGTAGATTCATACTTTTTAAACATTACCTTTGATTTAAGTGAAGTGAAATCTCATATAAAACCTCAGAACATTAATGGGAGAAAGAGGACTTGGGCATAGTTTATCAGTAGAACACTTGCCTAGTATCTGTAAGGCCCTGAGTTCCATCCTCATCAAGAAAGAGAGAGAGAGAGAGAGAGAGAGAGAGAGAGAGAGAGAGAGAGAGAGAGAGAAAGAGGGCCATTTACAAATGCTAGAATTTAAATTGAGACTCAAACTGTAAAATAAAAATCTAAATTCATAGAGCCGGGTGTGGTGGCACACACCTATAATCCCAGCACTCGGGGGGCTGAGGCAGGAGGATCACTGAGTTTGAGACTAGTGTGGGCTACGCAGTGAGTTCCAGGTCAGTCTCAACTACATAGCGTGGCCCTGTCTCAGAAAAACAAAAAAAATAAATAAATACACAGTATTTCATCTTTTGATGAGAAAGCAGAATGTCACATGATTGTCTCAAAGTTGCAGTGAGCCGGCTGCAGAGCAAGGTCCCTTGGTCCAGCACGTTCACACAGTGTGTCTAGTTCCTTAAGATGCAATAAACCTGGTCCCTCCATCCATATATATGTAGGTGTACACACAACACATGTGTGCAAACATATATGTGCATGTGTGTACATATGCACACATATTCCTACACATTTCTTTACTGAATCTTGAGAAAATACTGTAGCACCCTGATTCACGAATGCTTCCATTTGCAAACAATTTGGGTCACAATTCTGCTTCTATTCCTACACTTTGACTCCAGTGACAAACGCCACCGAAGCCATCTTCCCCCCACTTGGGCGGGGAGCCCTCTGCCAGTGTTGGGAGCACTGACAGCACACAGGGGAGTAAATGCGAGGATAATGGGAAATGATGACAGATATCCCTGAGAAAATGAAAGAGGCGATGTGTGGAGGGCATAAATGAGGGCGGGGGCTACGTGCAGACATTTCGTCTCAGTTCGCATGTCTATCCCAACTTCATTACACTTTGCTGAAAGCAAGGACCAGGGCCCTTCCTGTTTGTTCTGCTCGCTGCTAGCATGTTGCCTTGGAATGTAGTGAAATGTTTTTGGATGCTTCCTCAACTGCTTGGTTCCTAACAATCAATATGCTGATAGATCACTGGCCTCTAATATAAGAAATATAAAACAATTATAGCTATTATGGCTTGCTTATGCCACTTGTTTCTAAACCATACCATAGTGAAATCATGGCAGGGGTCATTTACCTGCAGACTTCATGGGAGCGGCCCAAGAATGTAGACCACTAACAGACATGGTCAGTAAGCCCAGGATCCTCAGCCTACATCGTTTTCATTTCTCTCCTAAGTGAAATCATTCTGGGTGAGATATTAGGGTATTTGTTTCTCATGGAGACTGGCCTGTATCTGTAAATGTAAGCCCTAGTTTATGAGGATATAGAGCACTATGAGAAGACAAACATGACTCTCAAAATTAAGATAGGTTTTTGTAAACAAAGAAATTATCACTGCTTAAATTAATAATAAAATTAAACTGAGTCTAGCTCAACAGCAAAGGACAGATGCACAGTGGCCCTGCTCAGATGGAGATCTACAGCAAATGGAGCTTTTTAAAGCACTGACTGCTCATTTCCACCCAGTATCTTCTTTGGATTAACCCCAGTTGTCTGACACAGACATTAGCACTTTATTTTGGAGCTGAGGAAAGCAATGGCCAAACCAGGTACGTCAGCGATTGTTAGGGAGGGGACCGAGAACCCAGCAGCTACACGACAATGGATATCAGGGGGAGGAAATGATACGCAAACAAGGATCTAGCAAGTGACAATACCAAAATTAGGCTCTTCAGTGATATACAACAAAGAACATGACGACATGAAGGAAAGCAATGCAGGGAATACTCTTAGAACTGTACCTTTTCATTACAATTTTTTAAAAATATCACAACTCATCAAGTATTCGAGGAGGTGGAATGATGTTACTTTTGACTGCAGTGATTTTCAAATTGTGTGTGTGCGCACGTGCGTGTGCCTGTGTTCCCCGGTGAGTGAACCTGGAGCCTTCATACTGCGCTCCATCCTCAGTACTTTTGTCTTTGAGACAGGGTCTTGCTAGGTCATAAGCTGCCCAGGCTGGTCTTAAACTTGTTATCCTCCTGCCTCAGCCTCCCACAATGCTAGGCTTCCAATCATGCACTGCCACATCCAGCTTCAAATTGCGTTTTATAACAGCTTCCATTATAAACAAGTCTCAAAAATCCAGGAGGGGAATGATTTGTGCATCTTCTAAAAGTCCTCCAGGATTGCTAATTACTCCTCCAAAAACCTAACAACGTGACAGAAGCATGACTTTTATATATATATGCCCATACCACAGTGGAAACATAAGGACTATGAGATTATTTGTTTCCATAATCTCAAAGAATTTGGGGCTCTTCTATTATGTGTCGATCTTCTCTTATTCCGGGATGAATTCAGTAATGAATACATTGCTTTGATAATAACTTGAAGAGTGAAGGCCTCTGTATTTAAGTCTCTTTGCACTGATGAAATCTGTGCTGTAAATTGCCTGTACGGGTGTGAAATAAATTACTAAGATTTAATCAAGGGCTCAGTAGTTTCAGGCAAAAACCCAAGGATAGAAAAGGACAGCATTGTTTTCGTGCTGGAAAAGCCCGTAACAGTGGTGGCGAACTTATGGCATGCATGTAATTGTATTTTTCTTTTAAGACAAAAGATGTTAATGTATGAGGTTTTGGGGTTTTTTTAAACTAAAACCTCAGTGTTCAGGTTTAATTGCAGTGTGGCTCTTTGTGATAAATAAGAGGCTTTTGCTTCGCAGTGTGGTAGCCAGCCTCTAAAACGTTCCCCACCACTGATCTGTAAGGTCTTAGACTCTGACTTTCTTGGAGGTTTATATCTTGAGAATAAAAGTAGTAAGCACATTTGTCAAAGCAAATGATAAATGCCATTTATCATTTATCAACCTCCTATTATATGTGAGGCATAGGGCCAAGGACTACATATTTTATCTTCAATCCTCACAACAAACTCCATCTTGAAAATTAAAAAAAAGAGAAATAGAGAGGTTCTGCAAGTTGATAAAAGTCATGCAGCTACTAAATAATACACCAAGTCTCAAGTTCAAGTCTTACAATAAATGAATAAGTGTCCAGCCCTCCTGCCTCCATCCCACAGGGTTACGGTTTTGTAAATGTTAAAGGTAACACTCATCTGTGGTATAAAGTCTCAAATAATAATGGGGTGGAATAATTAATCATTTTAAGAGAGTTACCTTAAAAATTATCTTAAAAACCAAAAATATTAAATGTATTTTTTAAAAACATCATGGTTGAGTGGAATATTTAACATTCAGCTTCTGTTGGATAAAAGAAACCAACAGGCTCGACCTGGGATCTGTCAAACAATTAGTCTATCTTTCTTCAGATATTTTGAGAATGATTACCGCTCGACTCCTGTCTCTCACAGTGACTGTGTCTCTAAAAGAGACGTAATTCCATCAGCAGAGGTAAATACACAGGTGGATTGGACACAGCTTTTTGGAGTCAGCGGAGACAGTTAAACAACAGTCCACAGTCGATGCTCTTCTATGCCCGTCTGACTTCGGAAAGTGAGCTTTGTTCAGCGCGCCCAGCTTGTCAGTTACTCGTACTGCTCTAACGTCATCCGTATACAGGAGACGCCATGCCTCTCACAAACATACGTGCACAGCAAGCAAGACACCTGCCCTTCTGACAGTTACAATCATGAAATATTTCTTAGTTCATCTCCAAGTGGAAATCGAAGTTTCTCAATCCCTTGAGAAAATGGGATAACTGAGATAAATACTCCTGCCTTTTGTGGATTTAACAGAAAGGAGTGGAGAATCATTTCCAAATTATAAGAGCTACAAAGTATTTCGGATTTGTTACTTTAAGATTTTAAAAAATCCTTTGGGGTGCTGGGGATCAGATCTTGGGCCTTGCACACAGCATGCCAGTGATCTTTTATTGAATTACAGCCACGCCTCAGGATTTGTTTCTTAAAAAACATGGTACTACTTCACTTTCTGACATGATTAAAAAGTAAACTGTATTCTGCTGCCAATTTCAAAATAGTCAAAATGAGTTAGTGAACTTGGCATCTATATACAAAATTCACTCTTGAACCAACACTCTTAAGTGTTACATACATTTCTTCCTAATGGCAGGGAGTACTGACCGATAGGCATGATATTCCTTATTGTTCTGATGGACACCTTAATGGAATCAGTGGCAAATAAAAATAAAACCAAGTTGTCCTGTCTGTCAAGTTCAGAAACACAGAAATTATTTGGAAGACACCAAGTAAACAAAGTTTCTCATGAAGGTTATTACAGGATGAGACAAACTGACAATAATGAATAGGTATTCCTTATATCAGTTATAAAATAAGGGGGAACTGACAGACCACTGAAAAAGTCTACAGTATCATGATTGCTATAAATATAACTTTTTCTTTCCATAAGCAAAAGTATGGTAGTATTTAGTGGTCAAATAGTCTTACGTCCAGTGTCCTACTACAGAATTTTGCTATCACAAATATCATGAAGACATTGCCACAGAATTTTGCTGGTAAAAATATCATGAAAATATTTCCCACAAAAGTTATTTCTGGGCATATTGAGAGAATAAGGCCATTCATATGCGTCGGGAATTAAATCCATCAGTCCAAGGGTGCATGAATTACATATTGGGGAAGGAGATGGTGATTGGTGGTATTCACACTTTTCTTAAATCATATCCTGACATTAAAATAAAGGTATTTTCTACATTTTTGTAGTTCAGATGTTGCTCATGAGGGGAAATGAAAAAAAAATGATCCATAAAAAGAAAACATGCACTTAAGTAAAACTTTAGGTACATTTGACATATATACTTCTTTTAAAATACAAAAGGATTTTCCCTCAGTTATCAATATACAAGAAAAGCTCATAGACTCAACTCCATGAAACTAAGCTGAAACCACTGCAGAGAAAATGGGGAATAATTTTTAAAAATGAGATAAGATTATATTGATGTTTATAGTTCTATTTTTCATTAGTGTTCCAGGTACAGTGACATTTGGTCTTCAACAAAGACAATATATATATATATAT
>NW_022900943.1:9267404-9295547 GCF_012274545.1 Fukomys damarensis | reverse complement strand
AATATATATATACACACACACACATACATACATATATATACATGTGTGTATATATATATATATATATACACACACATACATACATATATATACACACACACACACAAACACACACACATATATATATATATATATATACACACATATCATATCTTTTTATAAATATGCATATCATACCTTTTTAGTATGGTCATATATCTCCCTGACGCCAAGACTTTAACAGTCTAGATTGGGAGATAAGACCAATATCCACCAATAATTGGAGGGAGATAAAATTTATGTAACTAAATACTAAAACATATGTACCTAGACTATAGTGATGTCAGATCTGAAGACAGGAAACTGATGAAACAGTTAGCATTAAGTAGGATATTTGTGGCTTCTTTATGTTTCTGAATGAATACGTACGTGGCTCGTTATTGGGATTAGCAATCGACTCACAGTTATGGTATTCACAGGTAATTTACTTAACCTTGCTAATCCTTATTTCTGCATATTTCAATATAGTGATAAGAATATCTACCTTGCAGGTGTGTTCTGAAGATCATAAAGCAAAATAGCATAAATGCCCATTTTGTTAGGCAGGGTCCATTTATCCACCAGGTGCCATGGGCATAATGTCGCTAAGAAAGGAAAACTGCTGTGTATATACCAAAGTCACATACAGAAAACCATGACCTAAGATCACAGGTTTAAAAGGCAGTTTTTAAATCATTCATCCTTAATGAGTTTACTCATTTTTTCTCCAGTATCTGTGTATCCAGGCACATTATAAATAGGAAACCTCAATATTGTTCCATGTCCTTTCTTACTTTATAATACCCCAGGGCTTCCAGAGGTCCTGACACTCACACACTCCCAGCAACCTGCCCATCCCTCTGATTGCTTCCACAGCCCTGGCGTGGAGGCTGGGGGTGTGGGGTATGTGGCCTACACGTGCTGTAGGGACTCATGGGAGAGGGAAGCTCTGCTGAGTTGGCTCCAGCAACTTGCCAACGACTTGCTCCCTTCTGCGGAGCCTGCTGAATGCTTTTCTTCTCATTGTTCAGACATGGGAACATAGGGAAGGGTGGCACAGGGCAGGGGACAGGAAAAGAAGCACCCTAGGTTAACCAAGTTTTGTCTCATCACAGGGAACCAAATTTGAAACACGAACCCTGTTCTAGCCACCTCAGAACACTCGCTACAATTACTAGTAATAATTCTAGCCATTGACTGGTGCATTTATACTTAAATATGCACCTTTATATGTGGAAATTACCAATATCTACATTACATAACTGAGACTAGGAAGGGAAGACAAAGACTTCTCCTTGGACAGAATTTTGACTTGTTCTAAAACTTACTGGAGTGATTCAACTAGTAATACTACAATGACATACAGAAGGAATTATTAAATTTTTACTTTGCAAGGAAGTTTAACCCAAACACCTGTGGTAATCAGGTATTCTCTTTAATTAGTTCAGGCAACATCAGCAAGAAGAAGCCTAGATGAATTTGTATCAGTTGAATTTTTATTTCCAACAGAAACAAATGATTTCAAACTCTAAAGTTCTGGGGATAAGGGAAAAGCTCGGCCTTTCTTAAATACTTCTAAATGCCCATAATATACTGATTTCTAAAATAAGTTCTATCCTCTGAAGTAGCAGGATGGCACAGTAGCCACTTTGTCTTGCAAGCTCTGCATAGAACGTGACACAAGAGGTTCAGACACTTTTCATTTTTATTGATAATATGATCCCAGGTGCAGTTTTAATTATCTCATCACATTTCTCCCCCATCCACCGTCAGCAATAATTTCCTACAGCACGCACGTGTGCTTCTGACATCACAGAATATTATTTAGAGTTATTTAGGACACTAATGCATTGACGAGTGGCTTTACCTGTTGGGAGACTACACCCAAGGAAGTCAATAACTCAAGACAACAGATGCCACTCACTTTGCAGCCTAGAGACGAGGGACAAAAATAAGTAAGGGAATCAGAAATATGCAAGTTTCTGGCATTAGTGGAGCTGCTGTGAAGATCTCTGAAACCTAAAGATAAATTAGGCAAAAGGAACAACACGGTAGTCACAAACATTGGAGGATGGAAAGGAATCCAGACATTTTGGTCTTTGCCTTAGTTGGAGGGCTTTGCCTCTTTGTTCCCCTTGTCTCTGTAGCCTCGCTAACTGGGACTTTCCAGGGCTGATGCCCACAAACACAGAGAAGGGTGTGGATCTCTGGGCCCACCAAACTGGGGATTCATTTCCAGAGATTACTGAGATAAGGGAAGAGAGCGATGCTTTGTGTTGTGCTAGATCGTGCTACAATTCTGTCTGAAGAGCTGCTCTTGGTTCGGTATACACGGGTCTGTGAGCTTCTCTTGAAGTTAACAAAAGTCCAGCAAACACAATATAATCCCTTTATGTTAGGGTTACGTCATGCTATAAACACTTTCTAGAAGCCGGAGTTACACAACCCCGGTACTAAAAACAAAAATGAATACTATTTGCTACAATCTTTAGATGCCTCTTATTTCTTCACTTTTTAAAAATAATAAACAGCTACATTTTATATTACACTAAAAAGGTGTTTAGGCCTTGAAAACAAGCTATTTAAGAAGAGGCAAATTTGCTGGGGATTTAGCTCAGTGGTTCCGTTGCCTGCTTCAGAAGCACAGGCCCCGAGTTCGATCCCCAGTGCCAACAGAATAGGCAAATTGAACAACTCAGGCATCAGCTCCTAGGAAAAGGAATGCTTAAACTTGTGCTCTATCCATTAAGGGAATACTGTGCAATGAAAAACAATACCGAAACACTAAACCGTACTTAATGGTACAAATTTAAACCTCATGACTGTCAAAATGTGTCACTGAATAAAAGCAGCTAGGCATGAAGGTATATGGTATCTGCTTAGAGTTATATCATAACAATAGACAACTGAACTGTGCTGGTAGAATCAGCATAGCGGTTACCTTTAGAAATGGGCAGAATATTTTCTGACAAGAAAGACAAAGGGACTTCCTGGGCATATGGAAATGCACTGCCTCAAGTCTTGAGGTAGATGAACACATGTGAAAGTTTGTCAGGCTGCACTCTTAAGACTCATGTGTGTTGCCGAACTTAAATCATATTTTAACAAAAATCAGAATGACCTTGTTCTATAATAAACATTAGTTAACATTCACTCAGCCCTTCATGCATTATTTCATTCACAAAATCCCTATCAGACCAGCACATTTTTAGGTCCATTTTGATGTAAAAACAGAAGATAAAAAATTTCTAAGGTCATAGCAGTAATGGCTGGTTGCCTACAGAACAAAAATATGAATTTATATCACTTAGTTCCAGAGCCTCCAGTCTTAATTAGCTCTAGTATTCCTCTATATTGGTCCATACAGACCTGGAGTTTCCTGTACAGAAAACCCACATGTAACAGAAAATAACAATAGGGCTACAAAGAGAAAAATAAGTCACTAGAAGTATCCATGCAATGGAATTTTAGAGCAATAATTTCCTAAGTCAGTAGATTTCTGGGATTTAAATAATTTTCAATTTATGAATTATATATATGGACGTATAAAGTTTTAAGTGTTAATATCACATTGTTCCCCAAACTGCATTAAAGATAAGCCATTTTCCTGTTGTAGGTTGCTACAAAGAGAAAAATAAGTCACTAGAAGTATCCATGCAATGGAATTTTAGAGCAATAATTTCCTAAGTCAGTAGATTTCTGGGATTTAAATAATTTTCAATTTATGAATTATATATATGGACGTATAAAGTTTTAAGTGTTAATATCACATTGTTCCCCAAACTGCATTAAAGATAAGCCATTTTCCTGTTGTAGGTTTGTGTGTGTGTGTGTGTGTGTGTGTGTGTGTGTGTGTGTACCAGGGATCAAACTCAGGTCCTTGCAATTTCAAGGTAGGTGGCAGAACCACTGAGCTTAATGCCCAGCCCCCCTCATTGTAGGTTTTGAAACATCAATGGATGTCAAAATGTATCAAACAGTTGTTATATGAGAACTTTTCTTTCCACTTTTAAAATAACTGAAACTATATCATCAGAATTCTTTTACACATCCTGAAAACAAATACTAGGAGTAAAAGTTGAACCAAAATCCATTATTCTAGACTCAATCTCAGCATTATTTACAAAGTAGTGAAGTATGGCATATCTCTAAAGAAGATCAGCTTTATGCTTCAGGGTCCTAACTGTACTGATTTTCTGAAGAAATGTTTTGAATTAAAATGTAATATACACAAGTGGAGCCAGTTCAATAAGTAGGAACATCTTACCTCTGGAGTGACTTGCAGCACTTGTAAAACGTTAGAAGTTTGAGTGGGGAGTGTTGGTGCATTCTTGAGGAGGCTTTGGTTCCAAGGGTTCTCCTTGAGATCATGCCGTTCCCTGAATCTGTCCCTCTTGTGCTGTTCTTCTCAATCCCTTCCCTTTATAATTCTGAGCACTTTCATTAAAGCATAGTGAAGAGCCCGTCATTCCGCCCCATTTGTCTACAATTAAATAACATTTATTTCATATTCTTGGAAATACACAACTTCCTTGCTTACTTAGCAAATACCATATAACATGGTCTCTAGCAAATAAATTAAAATAAGCACATCAGTTTTGTGACATAATCCCTTGCATCCTTGCAATCACTTTCATTTTTCTTCATGCTTTAGTTATATTTTCTGTTTCCTTGGAAGAAATACCTGGGCAAGCCACCGAAAGGACCCCAGGTTGATTTTGGCGCACACTTTCATTGGGTTCAGTCCATGGTTGGCTCCCTCCTTTTCTATGGGAAACAGAACATCACGGCGGTGGGAAATGTGGCAGAGATTCTTCGTGGTGCGGTGATCTCTCAAAAGCTCACCTCTGAACATTGCTGCAGTGGGGACCAAGGCCTCAAAATATAAAGTTTGGGGTACACTGCAGTACCAAACGCTAAACCTCCATGGTGGTAACACTCTGGTATAAAATTTATTTTCCCAGCTGAACTCTGGATGGCTCTGACCTCCGCTTCTCTTTCAAGGGCTTAGTCCCAGGCAACCATGCTAAAGATGCTACTTTCGGTTTTCATGGAGAATCTTCCTTTTCCCGTTCATACCTGCCCACACCTCTCCCTGCTTAATTCCGTTCTAATCACTGTGTGACTTTTGCCCTAACATTTTCCTTCCAGTTACAGAAAATCTTCTTGAAAAAGTAGTAAACTTTGCTTTCCTTTCAATTCTAAAAGATTCATTGTCAGTCTCTCGTGTCTTCTTTTCATCCTGAAAACACCATTCCCACAGGACAGATGCTCTCCTTATTGCTCCAGTGCCTGTTTTTGATTTCACAGACTTCTGATTCCCAGCAATTATTCGATGCTGCAGATGACTTCCGCATTTTTGAAATTTCTTCCCTCAGTTTTCCATATACGATTACAGATGGCCACATCAGGGGGAAACTGAGAGCCAGTTAGAAAGGCGCTGAGCTCAAGCTAGACTCAGCAGCGATGGGTAAACTACGCCTGTGGCTGAGGGCCGAGCTGGTAGAATCGGGGCCCCAGGATGGGGACGCAATGGCTAGGCCTGGGAGTCTCCCTGGAGATAACAGCCGAGGCTGTCCTGTAACTGGCGCCATCGCTTCATTGAACCTGAGCAGATAACAATCACATGGGAACAACACAGACAACGCCCGGACAGACGACCAGGGGCCTCTGGTCTTCACTGCTACCCTTTGCCTTTGTCCTTCTCATGCTCTGTTCCTTGGCTATGCACCTTTTTTCTCCACTGGATCGATATTAGCTAAGTGACAGCACTTGTGATTCTCTAGGTTGATTATCGCGGGACCCAAGGTAATCTGTGCGGTGATTTGCAAGTGTAAAACCCCGGAGGGAAGAGCCTCCGTGGCAATCTACTTTTGGGTCAGCTACAGCCTCGCAGGAGAGTCCTCCTAATAACCACTTCCTATGCTTAACCTCCTCTGTCCTTGACTGCATTCTCTGAGTTCTGGAATCACCACCCGAGAGATTGCGGTCTCCTGGGTTTCGCTTTCATTTCTATGGCACTTTTCCGATTGTCATTCCGATGTCCTCTCTCCCCTCCTCTCCTCTCTTCCCTCCCCGCCTGCTCTCTCCTCCTCCCTGCCCCTCTCCTCCTCTTCCCTCCTCTCCTCTCTGCTTTTCTCCTCTCTTCTCTTTCTCCCATCCTCCTCCTTCCCCCTCTTCTGTTCTTTTTCTTTTTCCTTCATTTTCTTCCTGGCCTCCTGCATTCCTCTCCCGTTCCTTCACTCCCTTGCCTCCCCTCCCTTCTTTTTCCTTCCTTTTACTTGTTCTGTATCAATGTTCAGTTCTCAGTTGTTTCCATCTTTCTTACACAAACCATCTCTCCAACTACCAATAGCCCTGGAATCCACTGTCACTTTTGTAACTTCTACTCGGAGCTCAGATCCCAGGCTAGTGATCAGTCTCCCAAAAGGCATTGTTGGGTTGTACACACTCCATGAGCTCTCTCGAGATGTCACATTTCATCTGTTATAACAGTTATGTTATACAGTAAGGGCTTATTCCTTTGTCTGCACAGTATCTGCTATTTTACTTCCCAGCCCAATGAAAGCATGGATTATTCTCGCTCTTCCTTTCCATGTGTATCTTCCACATATATCACAGAACCTTGTAGCAAATAAGTATGCAAAATGTCAAAAAAGACATTTATCGTTCTGGTGTCAACATCATATTAAATATTATAATTTAATAATAGAGAAAAATTGCTCTTATTCATTTTATAAACATCATAGCTTTTGGGTTTCCTAGTTATGCCTTTAGAAAATTTTCTAATGCAGTCAACCAAACGCACAGACATTTTTGCCTAGAAATTCATCACACGCACACACACACACACACACACACACACACACACACACAGATTTTGGAGCAATTGACATCTCTACAATATCATATTTAGTGTTTTCTTTAAAGATTTTGTCTTTCCAATGGTGTAGGACAATTTTGTGGAAGTACAATATAATTTTATTTCCATAAGTCCTCTACATTTCTTGCTCACATTGTTAAAAAGTGTTTTACAGGCGTTGCTATTATTATAAATGTGAATGTGCACTACACTTACCAATGAGACACTGTGTAGTAACGAGGTGGCTTAGTGTTTAAGAATACAGTCCCGGAACTACACTTTCTGGATTTAAATGTAAGATCTTCTATTTACAAGCTATGTGACTTTATGAAAATATTTAACCTCCCTTTGTGTTATTTTTTACATAAAGTAGTATATAATGCAGGATGTTTGCAGGGATTAATACATGTAAAGAATTTAGAATAGTGCCTGGGAAATAGGCAAGTGTTTAACGATGTGAAGAGCTTTGAATCAGTAACTTGCTTAGTTCTCTTAGGTTACACATAGTTTTGGGGTTGGGTAATAAAAGTAATTGTGAGCATGACTAGTGACTACTTTTTCTTATTCTCATTGCTGCACACTAACTACTGTTATGTGCTATTGCATTGGGCAAAAATAGAAAAATTAAGCTCCATAAAGTATTAGTTAGATGTTACCTACAAATCACACTGATTACAATTTTAAATACCTCCAGGATTTCACTGCCTAACATACATGTCAGCTGTGTCAGTTTGAATACTTCCAAAAAGCTAGCCCTGAGACTAGCATGAAGCCACACAACACACTCAGGAAGTAAAAGAACCAGATGCATAATTACAAATGTACTTCTGTGAAATAAGACAGGAAATGCAAGTTTCCTAGAGAGTGTGTCATGAAGAGAGTTAGGAGTAGACAAATAGACATTAATTTTATTTGAAAAAACCTAGCAGCCAGTGTGGAATGTGTACCATTACGCTGTCTCACTAGAAAATAAAGGAATTTATATATTTCCACACCAACTACTTCTGGCCATGGTTAAAGGCTGTTGTGGGCCAGTGTGCAGTACAGTAGTAGAGGAAACCAGTGGCCCAGGTGCCTGCTCATCTGAGAGGTACACGGTAACAGTACATAGTACATCTCTTACTTGTGCCTAGCAGGTACTCTTTTTCTCCTATGCTTTAAATCCTTTCTTTAATAATCATATCACTTGAATCTTAATTATTGAAATGATTAGATATTTGCTTTTTTGAAATATTAATGTTACATATTAGATTAGCCTACTACTATAGGTTATATAGCAAACCATACTGCAGTTATCTGAACAAACTATGATTCCTGGGAGTGTTTTTTTTTTAAGATACTGTTTAATGCAATTTAAATGAATTGTATTTATGATTGCTCTATGTGACATCCTAAATGAAGGTGATATTTAGTTTTAATTTTCTTTGTTTTAAAAAAACTTATAGAAAGTTCAATAAAATGTAGAAAAGAGATATAATACAATGTACATACTAATTCTTTAGTGCAGTAGTAGTGTGCATTGTACTAACATTAAATGTTACTATATATAATGGAACAAAATATATAATTGCTAAGTGTGACTCAATATAAGTTGAAATATTTTTCATTATTAAAACTTAATGATACCTTAAAATTCAAGAAGTAATATATTTCTAATGAATGGTATCTTTTAATATTCATTATCTTTCAAAGTAATAACTATTCATTATAAAAGCACAAATAATTAAAATTCAATAATCTTCTTTCTTTCAACCGCCCTAGTATTGGTTCTTTACAGTGCATGTTCTTATATCTTCAGGTAAACTTGTATGGAGGTATAATACATTCCTTTATAAAAGGGCTTTCTGTTTCAGTTTTCTTTTAGGGTAAAAATAAGTGATGTAAGAGACTATCACTGGTAATGTCCCATATCTGATACCCAAAGGTTAGACTCCAACATCTGGTATGGATGGTGCTCTAGCAACTGCAAAAATCATTCCTTTCCAAAATAATATTTTGAAATTAACTAACATCTGAATATTTAAAGAATTGCTTCCCAATAGGGTCATTCATGCTGACGTTATTTGACTACCAAAAACCTAGGTGGCTGGTGTGTACAGATGTGAGATGGGTCCATTCACTACAATTTTAACCTTTGTTTTGCAGAAGAAATGAAGACACAGAAATATCATTCAGAATATCTATCTGATGAAAGCATTTTAGGATCTGGGTCTTTCAGTGCCCAGCCAAAGGAATATTTTACATATAATATTGCTCATCTTTGCACTAAGAGGCACTGCCATTATTCCATCACTTTCTGGAAGATAGTTACCAGAATAGTCATTCATTGGAAGTAATCCCACAGTTTAGGGGGGTAAAGATATGAGATTATTTCCACTAATTTTTATCAAGCTTAAAATGACCATTCATTTGCTGATGTATTTCTTTGTATAATAGACTTCCCTTCACTGAAGTTCAGTTTTTCACAATTTTATTACTTGTGGTCAATCATGGTCTGAAGATAATAAATGGAAGACTCCAGAAATAATTTGCAGTGCTTAAATTTTACATTGTTCTGAGTAGGAGGATGAAATTCCAAGGCATCTTGCTGTGTCCCCCTTAGGATGTGAAGTATTCCTTTGTCCAGCATAGCCAGGCTATACATATTGTCCATTACCCTAGCTGCCTTAGTTATCAAATCAAGGGCTGTGATATCACAGCACTCATGATCAGATAATCTTTATTTTACTTAGTAACAAATTCTAGCTGGGTATGGCAGCACACTCCCATCATCTAATCCCACCACCCCATGTGGCTTAGGCAGCAGATGACAGGTTCAAATTCTAGCCCGGACAACAAAGATACTCAGCAGGACTCTGCCTCAAAATATAAAAGCTGAGGATATAGCTCAGTGCAAAGGCACTGGCTCAATCTGCATTACCTCAAGCAACCAATCAACTAACCAATCAATGACCAACCAACCATCCAACCAACCAAACAAACAAACAAACAAAAAATACCCAAAGTTCAAGAGTGAGGTGGAAACTTGAAAGGCCAAAGGGAAGTTGTAGAGTGCTTCCTTTAAGTGAAGAGATGAAAGTACAGTAAGAAGAAAAGAGAAAAAGAAGTGGAGGAAGAGGAGGAGAAGGGAAAGGGACCTCATATTCACATAACTTTCATTGCAGTATGTTTTACAGTATATTGTTATAATGGCTCTATTTTATTGTTAATTATTGTTGCCAATCTCTTGGTCTAATTTATAAATTAAACTTTATCATAGATATGTATGTATAGGAAGAAACATGAAACATAACAGTTTTGCTACTGTAAGAGTTTTAAGCATCTACTGGGGGGGTCTAGGACCCTATTTCTCCAGAACAAAAACCACTGTTCAGTATATACTGAGAGGTGCTGAAGTTTACCCTGGCTTTGCCCTCAGTGGAATCTGGAGAAAAACTGGAAAACTGTTTCTACTCTCACATATTTTGAACTTAGCTTACTAAATTCAGAAGGCAACAGAATCTCCAAACCCAGATGCATCAGCAACCCACTACTAGGTCTTCAGTCACACTTAGGATTAGCTAATTGTCTTTAGAGTTAAAAGCACACAAGGGAAAGGATTCTGAGAATACAGTAGAATTAGAAGTACCGAGAATCTCTGTGTACTAAGACAGTAAATGGCCTGGCAGAATCCAAATCACCTAGATATCTTAGAACTCTGGAGCCTACTGAGGGCTTACAACTTTCAGGGAAATTATTTGTCAGGAAATTTTAATCTCCACTCAATTTTGACTCTCAGCTCCACCTCTAACTGAGATTTGATATTGTGAGTGGCTGTACAGGCTCGCTGAGGCGGTTTGCACATGGCACACAGGAGGCGGGAGAGGCAAAGAAGACCATGATTGATCTCCACATGTTTGGGATCTCTGTCTGGATCAATGATTGCTTTGTGTTTGTGTCCTAGTGTGGGGTTTGAGAAGGGAAGCAAAGTTTTGCCAGTGGCTTTGATTTGCAAATCAAATTGTTTGCAAATAGAAGGGCTCATAACCCTTTGAATTACTGTACTTGAGAAAAGACCTCAGGATAATTGTGCTAAAGATACTAAAAAAAGTAAAAGAGGATGTAAAGAAAATCAAGAAGACTATATAAGGACAAAACGGGAATATCAGAAAAGAAAAAGTCTTGAAAGAAGCAAGACAGAAGCAATTTATATAAGAAGTTTTCAATAACATTGTGTAAAGATTTCTCATTCAAAACTTTGGAGGCCAGATATTAGTGGCTGTATAGATTTAGAATACTTAAAAACACTACGGTCATCCAAAATTCCTAAATGTAGAAAAAGTATCCTTCAAAGCTGGGGAGAAATTAAGATGTTCTTAGAGAAACAAAAGCTGACGAAGATTGTACCCATTCCCAGTGCCCTGCAAAAGATCCTTGAGGTAGTCCTTGTCATTGATATGTAAGGATATTAGACAGTGAACAGAAGCTGTAGGAAGAAATAAAGATTGCATCAAAGATAAGAAGCAGAAGTATAAATGAAATTATCATAGTAAAAATTGATTTTGATGAAGTTCTTAAAAGAACAGAAGTTTTGTTTGCTATTGAAGATAAGCTGATATAATTTTAAGCTGGAGGATTATAACACTAAAATATTAAATGTAATCTCATTTTAAATCAAGAAAAATTATAAAATACTTAGAAATTAACTTGAGATGAAAGACTTCTACCACATAAGCTATGAAACATGACGGTAAGAAATTAAAGAAGAAAAATTAATGGAACACACTTTATGTTCAGAGAATAAAATTAATACTGTTGAGATGTCTATATTGTCCAAAGTGATCTAAGCATTCAGTGTAATCCCCGTCGAAATAGCCATGATATTTTTGAAAGAATAGAAATTCCTATCCTAAAATTCACAAGGAAACTCAAGAAATTCCAAACAGCCAAAACTGTAGTGAAAAGAAAGAATGATGTTGGAACATTCACATTGATTTCAAATTCTACTAAAAAGCTATAATAATCAAATATCATGGAAATGATGTAAACATAGACAAATAGACCAGTGGAGTAGAATAGAGAGCCCAGAACGAAATACACATATTTGGTGAAATAATTTTTGACAAGGATTCCTAAACCATTCAATCAGAATAAATAAATATTCTTTTCAGCAAATGGTGCTGGGTACCATTTACATGCAAAATAAAAAGTTGGACCCTCACCAATCCCATATTTAAATATTAACTCAAAATGATCCTTCATGTTAGAACTAAAACTAAAAGATCACAGAAGAAAACCTGTAAACATATGGCAAATGCCTAGACATTGGATTTAGTGATAATTATTTAAGATCATATCAAAAGTACAGGTAATAAAAAGAAGGGATAGACAAATTACACTTCAGGAAAATGAAAGATTTTTGTATATCCAAAGACGCTATTATCAATGGAATAAAAAGACAGCCCAAACCATATGATAAAATATTAGCAAATCAAATATCTGATAAGGGGAAAGTAGAGATAAATGACACAGCAGTTCTACTTCTGAGTATAGTTTATACCCAAGTGAATTAGAAATAGGGGCTTCAAGAGCTATTTTCATACCCATGTTCATGGATCCCACTGTAGGAAAAATGTGGAACCAACTTGAGCACAACTATCAGATGAATGGGTAAGCAAATGTGACATATATAGAAATACTATTCAGCCTTAAAAGGAAAAGGAATTGTGACTTCTGCTGCATTATAGATGAAGCTCAAGGACTTTACCATAAGTGAAATAAGCCACTCGCAACAAGACAAATATTGGGTGATTCCAGTTAATGAGGTTGTTAGGTCAGTCAGAAACCACTGAAGTACGTAGTAGAATTGTAGTTGTGAAGAGCAGGGAAGGGTAAGGAGTGGGGGTTTTGTTTAATGAGTACAGAGTCTCAGTTTTGTAACAGGGAAAGGATGTGGAGCCAGACAGCAACCATCATGGTTACACAACTCATTGTGTGTGCATTTTTTTTTTTGTATTTTTGTATTTGTTGTTTTTTGTTACAACAGATCAAACTTGGGTCCTTGTTCTTGTGAGGCAGGCAGCGGAACCACTGAGCTAAATCCCAGGCCCATCTGTGTGTGTATTTAATAACATTAAGCATGAATTTAAAAATGGTTAAGGTGGTAAATGGTATGTGCATTTTCTTACAATAAATATTTTAAAAAGTAAATAAGATCCAGTGGAAATTGAGTTAACTCTCTGGTCACCAGGATTTGATTTACCAAATTAGTTTTCTGTGTTTTGGCATGTGGAATAAAGTAGAGTTGAAAGTAGAGTTTGAAAATAGAGTTGATATTAAAGGCTTATTTTGCTTTTCCAGGATGCACACTGTGCTAGAGGAGCACACGATTACTGCCTGCAACATGTCCAACATCAACCTGCATTCAGCCAACAACTTAATTCAACTTAATCTAAGTCATTCCAAGATTAGAAATAATGAAATTTCTTCAACAAATATTTATATTTTGCTGATTTTAGTGGGGATATTTCTATGTCCATATATTAACTCATTGGACAATTTACAAAAGTTATTTAACAAAGGGTAGAAATATCACCTAATTATAAAGTTGTAATTAACATTTTATGTCCACATTGCATAGATTTGTAAAAAGAACAAATCACACAGCCATCTCACAATACAATTTACATATATCATAGTAACAACAAAGTTCATCCAAATCACAACAGACTTTTTAATACAAACCCTCATGTCAAGGAGAACCTGGAGGTAAGTATTTTAAGCTTGAAAGGAAAACAACCTCCAACCCAGACCGATGCATCCTGCAAAACTATCTTTCAAAATCGATGGAGAAATGAAGATCCTTTCATGACAAAGAACACCTGAAAAACTTCATGAATACCAAGCCAACACTCGGAATAATTTTAAAAAAATAACCTAGAAAAAGACAATGAAGGTCACAACTCCAGGAGGCCCAACAAAGCAAATCCAATAGGCAAGAAATTAAAGAGATAGGGAGAAAAATAAAAAGTAGCCAACATCATGAAAATGATGTTAATACAAATCAGTTACAACCATCAATGTCAATGACTTCAATTCACCAATCAAAAGAAATAGACTGGCAGAATGGATTCAGAAGCAAAATCCAAGAATACGCTGCCAATAAGAAACACACCTAGTTCAAAAAGAAATGTATAGACTGACAATAAAAGGATGGAAAACAGTTTACCATGGTACAAGAACCTGGCAAAAGACAGAGGTGGTTATCTTATTTGCCAACAAAATAAATTTCAAATCAAAACTTATTAAGAGAGACAAAGAAGATCACTACATCTTTGTAAAGGGAACAAATCAAAAGGAAGAGGTGACAATCATAAATATATATGCCCCAAATACTAATGCCTCCACTATACAAAACAAATATTAAAGGACATAAAACACCAAATAAGCACTGATACAATTGTAGTGGGGGACCTTAATACCCCATTGTCACAAACAGACAGATCATCTAGACAAAAAATCAACAATGAAATAGTAGAACTGAATCAAGCATTTGAACAAATGGACTTAACAGATGTCTACAGTCTTCCACCCCCCAAAATCAGAATATACATTCTTTTCAGCTGCACATGGGTCATTGTCCAAAATAGACCACATACTATCTTATAGAACACGTTTAAGTAAATGAAAAGGAATTGAAGTTATCCCAAGCATATTATCAGACCATAGTTGAAAAACTGGAGATCAATAACATAAGAAATCATAAGAACTTCACAAACACATGAAATTGAATAACAGTCTTTTAAACAACCAATGGGTCACAGCAGAAATTAAAGAAGAAATTAGTCAGTTTTTATAATTTAAAGATAATACAAGTACAACATACAGGAATCTATGGGATGCAATGAAAGCAGTTTTATGCGAAAAATTCATAGCCGTGAAAAACCACACTAGGAAAACACAGCGTGTTCAAATAAACAACCTAGTGGTGAAATTTAAGATCCTAGACAAAGAAGAGCAAGAGAAACCCAAAGCTCATACAAAGGAGAAATTATAAAGATCAGAGCAGAAATCAATGCAATGGAGACTAAGAGAAAAATACAAAAAAAAAAAAAAAAAAGTCAACCAGAGTTGGTGTTTCAAAAGAATAAATAAAATTGATAAACTCTTAATCAATCTTATTTTTAAAAAAGGAAAGAAAAGGCTCAAATTCATGCAAGTAGGAATGAAAACACTGAAGTTACAACACATCCAGCAGAAATCCAGAGGATCATCAACGCCTCATCAAGAACCTGTACTCTAGTAAAATGGAGAACACAGAAGAAATGAACAGATTTCTAGATATATATGAACTAACAAAGTTGAACAAAGAATATATAAAAATTCTAAACACCCCAATTACAATCAGTGAAATTGAAAATGTAATTAATAATTTACCAACAAAGAAAAGCCCAGGTCCTGATCTCTTCACTGCTGAATTCTACAAGACATTTAGAGAAGAACTATTTGAAAGGGAAACAATATTTCCGAATTCATTCCTGGAAGAAAGTGTTACTTTGATTCTAAAACCAGGAAAAGACCCAACCAAAAGAGAGCTACAGGCCAATCTCCCTAATGAACACAGATGCAAAAATTCTCAATAAGATACTGGCAAACAGAATACAGAGCATCACTCAAGAAGATCATATCCCTTGACCAAGTCAAATTTATCCTAGGGATGTGAGAATGGTTCAACATATGTGAATCAATAAATGTAATACACTATATTAACGAAATCAAGGACAAAATATTTGTGGTCATCTCAATAGATGCAGAAAAAGCATTCAACAAATTTCAACACACATTCATGATAAAAACCCTGCAGAAAATTGGAATAAATGGCCTTTATCTCAACTTGATAAAGGCTATCTATGAAAAACCAATAGCCAACATCATTCTAAATGGTCAAAAACTGAACACCTTCACACTAAAATCAGGAATAAGACAAGGATGTCCACTATAACCACTTCTGTTTAATATATTTTTGGAAACAATAGCCACAGCAATTAGACAAGAGAAAGAAATAAAAGCAGTAAAGATACGAAAGGAAGAAGTTAAACTGTCATTATTTGCAGATGATCTGATATTCTACATAGAAGCCCAAAAAACACTGCCAAAAGACTTCTAGACTTAAATGACAGATTGAGTAAAGTAGGTGGATACAAAGTTAATACTCAAAAATTAATAGCCTTCTTGAACACAAATATCAGTCTCACTGAGAGTAAAATTAGGGAAACAATCCCTTTCACAATAGCATCCAAAAAAATGAAGTATCTAGGAATCAGCCTAACAAAGGAAGCAAAAGACCTCTACATTGAGAACTACAACTCTCTGAAAAAAGAGATTGAAAAGGATATAAGAAATGGAAAGACATCCCTTGTTTCTGGATAGGAAGAATCAATACAGTGAAAATGGCTCCACTGCCAAAACTGCTATATAGATTCAACACAATCCCTGTTGAAATTCCAACAGTAGATTGCCTAAAACTAGACAAAACAATCCAAAATTAATTTGGAATCAGAATGGATCTAGAACAGCAAAAACAATTCTGGGCAACAGAGACATGGCAGGGATACCCCATAATCCCAAATTTGAAAATATACAAAAAAGCCACTGTGATAAAAACAGCATGGTACCAGTAAAGAAACAGACCTGAAGATCAGTGGAATAGATTAGAAGATGTAGAAACATCTTCAGACATACTCATCTACCTCATCTTTGACAAAGGAGCCAACCATCCTCACTGGAGGAAAGATAGCCTCTTTAATAAATGGTGTTGGTAAACTGGATTTCAACTTGCCAAAGATTCAAACTAGACCCGCTTCTTTCATCAAGTACTAAACTAAAATCCAAGTGGATTACAGATCTAAATATTAAAACAGAAACTCCAAACTTGCTGGAAGATAAGTTAGATAGAAGTCTTGAAGATACTATCATAGGAAAAGACTTTATGAACAAACCTTAGTAGCATGGGAACTAGCACAAAAAGTCAACAACTGGGATCTCATCTTTTTAAAAAGCTTCTGCACTTCCAGAGAAAGCACCAGCAGAGCTAAGAGACAACCCACAATGTGGGAAAACATTTTTACTAGCTGTTCCTCAGTCAAAGGTCTACTATCTAGAATATATAAAGAACTAAAAAAAAAAAAAATCAAATCCTCCAAATATAAAGACCCAATTAAAAAATGGGCATCTGAAATGAACAGACATTACTCAAAGAAGTAAAAGAAGCAAATAAATACATGAAAAAATGTTCAACATCACTGGTCATTTGAGAGATGCAGATGAAAGCAATGCTGAAATTCCATCTTACCCCAGAAAGAATGGCAGCTATCAAAAAATCAAATAACAAATACTTGTGGGGTTGTGAGGAGAAAGGAACCCTTCTCCATTGTTGGTGGGAGTGCAGATTGGTGCAACCACTGTGGAAATCATTATGGAGATACCCTAAATAACTAGGATTAAAAGTTGCATTTGACCCAGCTGTTCCTCTACTGGGTATCTTCCCAAAAATAATTAAAATAATCATACCACAGTGATATATGCTCATCCATTTTTATAGCGGCACAGTTTGTAGTAGCTAAAATTTGGAAACAGCCCAATTGCCCATCATCTGTAGACTGGATAAAGAAGTTTTTGTTTTTTTTTTAATAAAATGGAATACTACTCAGCCATAAAGAATGAGAAACTAAAGACATTTATAGATAAGTGGATGCATATTGAGGCCATACTCTTAAGTGAAATTAATAAGACTCACTTGTGTAAATACTGAATAGTTTCTCTGGTGTGAAAAACTGAAAGTGTAAATAAGGATCAAAATGTATGATTGATAATGTGAAATGGGAAGAAAAGGGCTAAAGGTGTAGGGGAAGTGTGAGGGGTCGGGGAAGGGTAAAAAGGGAAAAGAAAAAAATATGTGAAAAGGAAAAACATGGAAACAATGACTTGTAAACAAGGAAGGGTGGAGAGCATAAAGGGAGGGCTGGGGGTTGGGGAAAAATAAGAACGGAGATCTGTCATGTAAAGGTACAAGATGCCAATGTTGAATGTAACTGTACTGCGCACCTAAAATGTACCATTTAAATTGATTAAAAAATAAGCTCCTCCAAAGACTAGCAACATGGTGGGGTATGAACATGACTTATTGTATACTTACTTCATCCTTCACATATCCAGTCTTAGTTTTCTCATTTATAAAATGAGAAAGTCAATTCTTATGACTACAAGGTACCTTTCGGCATTCACATTTTGAATTTCTACAAAAGGGATTAAATTTTGCTGGCCTGAAATAATAGAGCCCAGTTTTGTACATTTGAAAGGAGTGTGTGCGTGTGTTTCCTGGACTATGGGAAGAGCCAGGAGAGTTTACTTGCCAAGAGGTGTTTTGTCTCCGCACTTCTGCTTTTGGGTAGTGCCTATCTTTGTTCTATGTTGTTCTAATGGTACAGTTATAGGATTTTAAATTAAAAGAAGAGTAGGCTATTTGAATGGTTTTCCACAAGAGGAGCGATGGTTTTATTGCTGAAGGTCCCTCCTGTGTTATTCCATCGTGTAAGTTAAGTACGAATGTTGACATAAATGATGTATTGCATAAATACAGCTTCACAGATAGAGCTGTGACTTCTGGAGACCCAGAAAGATAAAAAGTAAATCTGCACTGTAATTTAAATCCAGGTTATAAACTTGGACTCCACCTGGGGTTTCATTTAGATTAGATAAATAATCATATCTTAGCTCAGGGAACTTTCTCCCGAGCCTTTCCTCCACACTTCATTGACATTTCTGCAAACAGTGTTTAAGAAGTGGATATGAAATCCTCCTTGTTTGGCCTTTCATTGCAGGCAGAGTTAAGGCATTAAAAAAAAAAAGAGAAGAAATTTAAAACAACATGTAATATATTTTGAGGATGCTGAATTTTCTATAAATATTTATTGGTGCAAATTAAAATATCCCAGTAGAGATGGCATTCAGAAATATTATGCACTGATTTGAGCAAGAAGATAGTATACGAATAGAATACTGAACATGGGCACAGCAAAATGTAGCGGATAATTACAAGATAAGAAACAGTCTTTTTGGTAAATACAGAACAATAAGACTGTTGGAACGCATCTGTGGTCTTAATTTGAAAATGTACTGTATAAAAATTCATAATCACAATTAAAATGATACCCTCAGATATGTAGATACTTTTCTTAACAGTTTATAGGCTTCTATTCTCTCTCTCCTTTTCTATCAAGAGTCTCCCTTTTGGCTCTAAAGAGGACATATTATGCCACCATTGAAGAATTTCAGACATAATTACATTTCAAGGTAGTCTAGTAAAAATGCTCATGACTGTGGATTTGCAGAGTGACCCTACTGTCCATCTTCCGTGATAACAATGGAAATTTATATTACAGAGGATCTCGCACTTACGTTCATGTTCACAAAACACCCTGGTGTTATCCAGACACACAGTGTTACCTAGTTCTTAGTGGATCAAGGCACAGACTCTGAAAATTCCTTAACCTGTGCACATTTTGAGCAGAAACACGAGATCATGAGCTCTGACCTCCAATTGTGTGTGTGTTTTCACCACACCACTCCATATTTTATTTCTACTTGTTGCTATCAGGAATTTACAAAACATTGCTAAACTCCATGTCATCAGAAAGAAATCTGTTCTTTTAACCTTAACATGAAGATGTGACATGGTTGTAAGACGTTTTAGTATGCAGTAAAAACCCATTTATATTTACACACCAAAAATTAAGAGATTTTTGAAGTGAAGTGAATTGGCTAGTTTAAAGTGGTACTATTTTAAGTATAATTTGTCAGTGAATCAGAAGAATACGTGGGCAAAACTCTCCCCACAGCAGGCCGAAAGCACAGCAGCCTGGCTTTTCTCACAGGATAGAACTTTCTTTGTGAAAGGAACCTGACTAAATACATATAAAAAATAGCACTGATAGCATTCAAACACTCAAATGTGTGGCACTCTCCCGACCAAAAATGATGCGTGGTTTCTTTCTTTTAATTAACACTAACTCACAAGTAAGAGGTTAATGAATTATAGTTTGTAAACATATTGCCAAATGATAATTTCTGATGAGTAATCAGCTGCACTGAAAAGTGATCTGTACCAAGAGCAGCCATAGCACAGCAATTAGAAGTTAGAGAAGAGAAATGCACCTCCGTAAAATTTCTTCACTGTCCCTCGAATATTTGTGCTTATCTCACGCTATTTCTTTTGGGAGGATTTGTAAGGTAATTCATTAAATGCGGATGTGAAAATTGTCATGAAATCCCTTTTTTTTCATTTTGAAGTTGCTCTTTCATTCCTTCTATTTCTCAAAAAGCTACCTTGCATTCAGGGACAATTTAATGAGAAGAAGTGAAATGTTAAAAGCAATCATCTAAAATTAAAGATGAATCTCCTCTGCCAATTAGGGTAGAGAATGGCTGGCCTTCCTGATGTAAAACCACAGTAAAACTAAGCAAAATATATGAAACAAATATTTCAGCCATTGAACGATATGCAGTCCGGGAACATAACTTTTGAAGCACAGCGACAAGAAAAAATGAACTCTAAGTTTATTTTCCTGGCTTTCTTCCTGGGACACTATTCCTGACAGCGGTGCAGGGAGGCAGAACCCAGAACCCTACAGTGTGACTGAGTGGAGAAGACAGGTACTGGAATTTGGTGCTCCCAGGTTGGCTCGATTTGGTGGGGAAAGGTTTTGGATCAGACAGCCCAGCAGATGGTACCGCTGAAGTCTTCCTGAGGGTTCAATGTGGGGCCTTGGGCTGCATAGCAACAAACAGACCTGCGTTATAAGAAATACTGAGGAAATTCTCAAGGCAGCACCAGTACTCCAGCACAGACGTGGTACTAGAAGAAACAAGACTGGAAATGGCAAATGTGTGAGGAAAACTAGAAGACCATTTTTTCCCCTCTTAGTTTCTTTAAAAGACAAATGGTTGCTTACAGGAATATCAGAGTTTTCTAAGAGTGGGTTCTAAGAAATGTAGAATTAAAACAGTTGACTACAATGTGAAAGATGATGGTGAATGAACGTAATACTGTTTTATGGTACTTGTATTTTCTGTTAAATTGTTCAGCATTAATTCTAAGTAGGCAGTGATAAATGAAGGATATGTTTTATAATCCCTAACACAGCCATTGATAAAATACAAAGTGCCATGACTAGGAATCCACTTAGGAGATAAAATGCTGTACATTATTAAGAAATATTTGGTTAACCAAACCTACACCAAGGGAGAAAAATCGGAACAATATTTGATGAACAAGAAACAAAGTACAAGGCTTAAATCTAATATTTACATATGATGTGAATCAGTTAAATAATCCTTCTAAATCCCCAAAATTGTCAAATTGGATAATCAAGCATCATGAAAATAGATGGTATTTAATAAGAATGGGAATATACATTATGCAAATAATATATAGAATCAGGATCAGGAAAAAAGAAAAACCAAAAAGACAGCTTTCAAAGCAAAGACTATCACCAGAGGAAAAAATGAAAAAGATTAAACAGTAAAATTCATCACAAAGACATAGTTATCATAAATGTATACAAACATAAAACAGAGTCCAAATATATTTAAAATAACTATACTAAAATAAACAATGCCTCCATAGTAATTAAAGATTTAAACTTCATTTTCCCAGCATTTGTCAAACAACTAACTCCTCAATAAAATTAATAGATACATAAATTGAATGACACTACTAACCCCTTTTCCAAATATGTATATAAAGAATACTATAATAAACAAGAGTAGTGATATTTTCTCAAGCAAATATGAAATATTCACTCAAATAGACTATGTACTAGATAATAAACTATATACTTCACAAAACTGAATATTAGAAAGTATGTATTATAGATGCCATATAGCTAAAGTATAAATAAGTGAAAATATGACTCAGACCAGACATACATATTCAGGAACGAAGGAATAATTCTAAACCACTTATGAGTCAAAGAAGTCACAAAGACTATTGAAATCAGTAAAGTAATTAAAAGTTTTAGAATACACACACACACACACACACACACACACACACACACCACACAGGGGAGACATTATTGGAGTCTTGTACCTTTACATGACAGGTCTTGGTTCTCATTTTTCCCCTTGTCCCTGCCCTCCCTTTACCCCCTCCTCCCCTCCCCATTTACAAACACTTTATTTCCATTTTTGCATTTTCTCATATTTTTCCCTTATTACCTTTATTTTATCATCTTAGTAGGTTCTCTATAGACACCTACTCTGTATTTTCATACTCGTACTTCACCTTTCACCTGTTATGTAGATAAGAATATTGCTCTCCCTTCTCTCCACGAAAATGAAAGGATGAAAAACACCACAGGACAAAAAACCTCTGAAAATCTCAGCATCTGTTCAAGGTTAAAGCTGCCAAAAATGGACATAGAAGAAACTTATTCATTCAAGAAACATCACAGATGATCACATCCATCACCACAATAAATTGGGAAAAACTGACAGCTTTTTCTCTAAAGTGCACACTCTGACCGCTTCTTTTAAATATGATACCTAAAGTCTATATCAGAGCAACCAGACAAGAGAAAGAATAAAAATCTAAATGGAAAGGAAACATTTATCTGACATGATCATATATGCAGACAGTCTTACAAAGACTGAGCAAATACAATCCCTACTAAAAAGAATAAATAATTTCAGTAAATTTATAGGAAGAATGGTCAATGTGAAAAAACCAAACATGTTTTTAACATGATGAACTATCTGAAAAGATTTTTAAAATACAGTCCCATTTACAATAGCAACAAATGGGCAAAGAACTTAGTACTGATTGCAGAGGAGATGTAAGAATCATCCCTGGAAGATTCCAGACTTTTGTGACATGATAGTCTAACTTAGTGTTAACTTTGACTAGTTGCAATCCAGGACCACTCCATGTAACTCTCTAAGCCTCTCCCTACTATAGGTCAAATTTACATCATCGTTTGATGGCTGTTCTGGGCTTCTCTGACTTCCTCCATATTTGCTTTCACATAGGTAGTTCCTCTAATAACATTTCTGCATGTGTAAACTTATCCTGGCCTCTTGTTATAGGACTCATGCCAGCGCAATGGCTGATTTCTGAGTTGGACCAGATGATCCTCATCAGTCACAAAATTAGGCAATGGCAGATCTATTTTTTACTTTTACCTTTTTTAATTCATGTGAGCATGTGATTTTAAGTCACGTTAGTTTATTTTGGCATCAGAATATTTCTTCTCTTGCAAAGATGGCCAGACTCATGATGCAGTCCAGCAATCAGAAAGACTTTCAGTGTGGCTGAATTATGAATCCTGAGATAATCAGTTAACAGGTTTTGGATCCCAAGAAACAATACATTTTTTATGATAAGCCAAACTGTGTTTTTCTTTCTATTTAGGTTTTAGAACACAATAATGGAGTGCTCTATAGAAATAATAATCAAGAACCATGGATGTCTTACGTTTTGAAATATTTTCTCATCTCTAAGTAAGAAAAACAATGTGAGATTAGGATAACATTTAATTTAAGAGCATGGGTCTGATTTTCTAGATTCATGATATAGAACCCTAAATTGTAAAATAAATAAAACTAAAATATAGCCTATCACTCATATAAGAAGAGTATAAATGAAAACAAACAAAAGTAAAAGTAATATACAGTATTCTTGTTCTATATTTGGGCTGTAGCAGTTATAATTTAAATAATCTATAATACTTGCCTATTTGTTTTAAAAATCATATGCAATTTATATAATCTTTCCCATAAATTGCTTCATGAACATGCTTCAAAATTCCCCATTCATATAGAAGACAAAAAGGTACTTTAGTTTTCTAGAAGAAATACTGGAATCTTTAACTTACAGAGAAAAATGTCTGGTTACAAGAGCTTATTTCACACTAAAGAAGACTTTGATAAGAATAAGGATATCATCTAACTTCTTCAAGATTTCTTTCAATCTTCAGAGTCTTGCCTCTACGTCCTTCCAGCTGTATGATCTTAAGATTATACATCTTATATGGAGCTCTTGATGGAGAAGAAATGGTAAGCTGTTTTATTTAGATAATGTGGAGCAGATAACAGAAATGGCCTAGAGATGACTTCCTGAGACTTCTCCAGATAGCCTTTCTCAGAATATTTCTTTAAAATTAACCCTGGACCGCACCCTTGAGGGCCTAACTAACCTAGTAAGAAGCTGATGAAAGCCACAAATGCTAGTGGAAAGACACTCCCAGAAGTTATTTGAGGCAGTGACAATCATAAGGCTGAGTGTGACCTCATCTAACCAGAAATGCCTAAAAACATTTCTTTGTTGAGTTGGCCAGCAAAGTTACAGGCACTAGATGAACTGCGATCAAGGCTGGGCAGTAAAGAAATCTGGGAAACAAATAATGATTGTATTTTAAAAATACTGAAAGCTGAGTACCTTAGGATATGTGTCTTTGTAATTTGTGGGGAATACATCCCACAGCCCCCATTGGAAACCAGAATCCACTGACACTCAAATTCATACTTTAAAATGGACTAATATTTGCATATAAAGTATGCACATGTTCTGATGTCATTTGTTATTTCTAGATTACTTATAATAATTAAAACAATGTAATTTCCTAGGGAATAATAAAAGTCTGTTAAGTACAAATGCAATTTCATTTTTAATATTTTTGATTTGTGATTGGATGAATCTATAGACACAGAACTTATAGACGTGTAGGGAAAACTGCAATTCTATTTCAAGAAATTAATTTAAAGGATATGGTCAAAGATTATATGAAACTATATCTGTCTATAGTTCTGTATGATAACCCCAAACATTAAAATAATGTTTGTGTCAAATAAGAGAAATGCCTGAAGAAATTATGGTCTATCCAGACGAATGATTATAAGAAATCATAAAAAATGAAGTTTTAAAATTATGTGAATTAAGGCCAGGGATTTAGCTCAGCAGTTCGGTGGCCTGCCTTGCAAGCGCAAGGACCAGAGTTTGATCCCTGGTACCCCCCCAGAAAATTATATGAATTATAGGAAAATGATCAAGATAAAAACTGATAAAAAGTAGAATTCCAATTATATGTAAAGGGCAAATACACACAATATTCATCTATTTATCTACTACATGAACACACAAATCTAGAAAGTGGCATTAATTTTGCCTATATTTAAGAGCATTTCCTGTGTGATAAGATAAATGGTGCTTTGTATATCTTCTGTATACTCTCTTGGCTTTTCTGAATTATGTACAATAAAAATTACAGCTTTTTAAAATAAGGGGAAAATATAATGTATTCACTAAAAATTTTCATCTGAAAAAGATCTGGGAAAGAAATCAAGATAAAGGGAATTATAAAAGAATTAGAATCCTCTCCCCCTTAAGGAGATTAGAAAGTAAAGTTAAAATGATGATAAAGGAAGATAAGTAATGAATCCTTTCTATTTCAGAGGAATTTATTGCAGTTGATCTTGTAATTCTACAGAGTTGTGAGTTAAATAACAACAACAACAAAAAATTCGATTATGGGAAAGACAACTGGGTTATTTCTTCTAGAACAGTGAAGGATATATTGTCATAGTGTAAATAATCTTAATGTGCATGATACTAAATGATCTTGTTGTGAATAAAAGCTGTGTACAAAAATGATTTTAGATGTAGACTCTTCCTTCAGGTTGCTATAGTAACTGTAATCCCAGCTGTGCCTTCATAAACCTAAAGCCTGTTTGATTTTTGTCATTCTTGTCTAGAGGAGCTCTGTATGTGGAGAAAATTTCAAGCTCATGTGGGGTAGAAAATAAGTTTTTAAAACCTAGGTCTTTTATTATTTTATCTATAGCCTAATATTTCTGTCCTATTACACAGGCAGCTTCAGTATTTAATTGATTAAACATGAATGCATTTTAATTTGTTTAATCATTTAATAACTTATAAGGAGCTCACATTTCAGTATGAATCCTGGTATGTTTACCTGATTTGTTATTCCTGCTTTCTATTTCACACACACACACACACACACACACACACACACCACACACACCACACAAGCATATTTCCAGATTGAACAGTGGGTGAAGCTGGTGATGATATTCTATGCATACTTCAGCTGGAGATGCTAGAACTCATGGCCAAGAGGCAGCAAGGAAAAAAAAAAAAGCCAGGAGATAGTAATTCTTCTCCATGTACCGTTTCTTTCACTTCTCACTCTTAGCAAATGATGTCAGTGAACCAAAATTACATGATCTTTTAATGATGAGATTAAAGTTAGACTCTGTTGTATTTTAAAGAAAAAATAAAGTTAAATGACTTTCCTTCCTTATTCCTTCCCTTTGACTCTAGTTGCCAAACTGTACGATATCTGAATGTTACCATACTGTTCTTCTGCTTATGCACTGGATCACTTGCTATGGCTTTCCAGATAAAAACCCCTAATTTTAAAACCTATTTTTTTACTTGACTGTTTTCCACATTTTAAAACCCATATTTAGTACCTATTCTTTGATTTGACTTCTTTTCCCAATGCATTTTCAATCTTGTCTGAAATGTGTAAAGTACTTTCACGTTCTTGTCCATTTGCCAAAGACCCATCTCCCCATTTCCTGCTGTTGTCTTGTACTTTGCTCTCTAAATAAACTGCTTTTTTAAACTCATACTTTGCTGTCTTACTCAATGACTTCCAAAATTATTTGCATATTTGGTTTCAGATCTCTTCTGGCCTCAATCCTTACTCTCTTTGCTGTGTATCACAGGGAACTACATTTCCTAATTTTGCAGCCTAGCAAGAACAGTGAGAGACAAATCAACAACAAACAGAGTATCTTTTTTTCTTTCTCAGAGACCAGGTATCTGGCAGTCACTGCCTCTCCTCTGTGCATCTTTCCCCTGGGAACACCCTTGTCTCCACGGCCTCGTTCCTACTCGGAACTCATTCCCGTCAATCTCTTACAGGTGGATTTAAATTTCTGTTTTCAAAAACCACATTCCCTCATAAGATCTTCAGATTCTCAGCATTTTCATTTTGCCCCATGTTCTATGTTAATATGTTTTTGTTGTGAAATCCTACAATAGGAACTCTGTTCCTAACTGGATTCTTAAAGATAGACCTATACACATTTCAAAGACAGAAAGTGTTTTGTTCTTTTAGTCTTCTCAGTTATGAGCCTAATGACCGGGCTATGTTAGGCAACCATTAAATGTCTGCTGAATGAAATTAAACTCTGCAGTAGAAGGCACAGATTTCTGACTAATGAAGAATATTTAATTGCTTTCACCTTTGAAGTAATGCTGATAATAGCTGTCAATTAAAGTACTTCATTTTCATTTGTGTTCTTAAATAAAGCATCCAGTCCAAAAATACACGGTCCTAAAAAGAATGTTTCTGGTTTAATAAATGTCTGGGGCACTATTTTGTAATTTTTCATTGAGAAAACATAAACATATTTCCTTTTTCCTAGACAAAACATTTGTTTTGCATTCCTTCCACCCCACTGGCTCTGCCTACCCTTGGAGCAGCTGTGGGCTGGCCCTCTGGGTGCGATCATGCATCCCGATCATCCCCTTAGGCAATAAAACTAAGTAGTGGCAAAAATATGTTTTATAATTTGCAAAGCAACTTGAAGTGTCCTAAGAATTTTATTCATTTTTCACAGTTGTGAAAAGTATCTCTTGAGATCAGAAGAAGAAAAGGAAGTTGGATCAGTGTTTGCTTGCGTTTTTATTTTTAATTTACTATGGAGTCTGAAAGCAGAAAAATCTCTCTGTGGACACTACGGAGAGCAGCACTTCCACCCAAATTAGTAAAGGGGAGTAAAATAGCCAATCCGGACAGAGCTTGGTACAAGAGGATCTATGAACACAGGCCACGGCAGAGGGTGTACCTTTTGGAGATAGCTGTTTGTTTACTTTCAAAGGTTGGAATTGATTTCATAACGTTGCATTCTGAAAAATATTTATGACTGTTGCATAGATGGGTCCATTTTCCAAACACCTTCATTCTCTGAGGCACAAAGTGAAGGTGCCGATTAGTACACGGGCTTGACCACTTGGTAACACGCAGTGCACATCTTCTGGTGTGAAAAAGGATCCAGGAGCAGAAACCCAGTACATCTGCTGCACGGGGCGCACAGCTGACGCTGGGTCAGAGTCGAGGCCAAGGTTTCAGCTGGCAAGTTGTAAGATCATTTATTATCTACTTAACGAATGTCTAAGCTGGAGGAAATTTATTATA
>NW_022900943.1:9252371-9266933 GCF_012274545.1 Fukomys damarensis | reverse complement strand
ATATATATATATATATTGTCTCTGTAACTGAAAAAGTAAGCAAAATCAAAGCTGGCTATCACTAGGAGATAGATGCTCAACTAAAATAATTTTTATGAAAATCCTTCAATGTGAAAAGCTAAATGAATATATAAAATTAAATATAGCAACCTCGGCTGCAGATTCCTTTCTTTGCTTTCTTTAACTCAATAAGAACTAAATTCTTCTAAAGAAAACAATAAAAAGGTAAATTCTTTCATGTTAAAATATCATCAAATATTCCTTAAATTTTGAACCTAGATTACCATTATAAAATTTGTGATACTCTAAGCTGGTTCATTATACTCAGCATACCAGAGATCCCTTCCTTCAGACATTTCTAGAATGTGGGTCAAACACCATTTCCAACAAAGTTTTCTGCCAGAGATCAGCGATCAGCGATCCAATTTGTGCTGGAAGATAAATTATTCTGCCAAGTTTTCCTGTTTATACTTTTCTATGGGACGTAACTTCGAATGGTACTCACAAGTGTGACCCGTAGCAAAGTCTCGCCTAGGAGAACAGTGCTGATCGCAAAAATTTTTGGAAACAGCCCTCAGACTCATTGCTCTGAAGCCAGAGATGTGTCTTTCTTCTCACAGCCTCTCATTGCATGGTGAACAAGAGAAACAGCTAAAGAGTTATTGAACTCGTGATCTCTCTCATTCAAACAGACCCAATAGTGTCTAGGAAAGACATAATTACGCAAGGAGCTATTGAAAACACAAAAGCCATCACTCCAATTAGTATGCAAGCTTCCTTCTGACAGAACAAATGCAGAAATCAAAGATGATTGAGCAGGTGATTATTTCTATTTCTCTGGGTCCATGGATGAGAGGGTAAAAGGTTATTTCTAAAAGGCTTCTTAGCAAGAAAAGATAATCTTTTTAAAGAGATAAACTATTTCCCTGGAAAGGTAGAGGGTTATCCTCACGTGAAGTAATAGTCTTTTAATCAAGACAGGCCCTTTTTAAGTAAATTGCCATTATTTATTTTAGCTTATAGAGACATGTAGGCCGCTGTAGTGATGAAAATTCAATTCCAATTTCTAATCGAAAAAGTTAATAGCTATCATTCTTTGTGTCACAAGCCTCCTTTTGGCGAATATATACAGTGATAATAAAAATCACGACATCTTTTATTCGAGGCAATTCTTTAAAATTTTAAATTCTAAAAGATGTAATAACTTCCATTGTTCAACACACACTACATTTGAGGACAAATAGGAAATTTAATTCATTTGGTCAAAGGACATCCAAATATCCACTGTAAACCTAAACTTTGAGATTATGGGCTGCTGTGCAAGACTTGATCTCTTGCCTCCTACGGTCAAGAAGTAAAAGACAAGAATACTAATCATAATAGTAATTATTACTGATAAGAAATATAAGAGGTTTTCATGTATTCTTCCAAAGGCAATAACAATTCAGGAAATGAATTTCTTTCTTGATTTTTTTTTTTACAAATCAAATTTGGCTTTTGAAAAATAGATATGTTTCTGACCAACACATCAAATAGTGACCTTTAATTAGTCATCTCATAAGTATAGGCACATGGACTGACCTTCTAACACACTAAAATAACAAGATAGTATGTGCCTGATTTATTTCCCATTAAACAGTATCACCAAATTGCCACAGCCTTTTCAAGATATATAACTACATAAAATCCAACCAGGGCTTCAAACAATGATAAAACAAAATGATGACATTTACAGATAAAAAAATATGTAAGTGCTAAAGTACCTCACATAAATGAAATGATCATAGCTCCTGCTAATACTTTCACCTTTTTCTTCCATATGTTGCTAAACTGACTACTTTCCTAAGCATTTTAATTTATTTTGCCGTTAAAACAATGTAAAAAAGGTATTTTTACTGAAAATGTTTATTGCGTACTCAATTGGATTTTAAGTTTCCCATATATGGTCTAGTGTCATATTTTAACAGTTGTTTTTTTCTTAAAAATGTCAAAATTATTAATATAGATTGCATTTCATCTCTAAGTACTCAGTAATCATCAGATAATGATACATAACAAGAACAACAACAAACGAATAAAATAAACCATAACTCACACTCTCATTTCTGGAAGGTTTTATTTTCTTGAATGTTACCACATCTGTTTCTCCAGAGAGAGCTTTAATGAAACCCACAAGCTTGTACAATGGAAGAAAATAAAAATGGTACCAAGAGCAGGTCTGAAGATGGCTACCGCCATCTTTGCTGCCTAAACAAAATGGCTTCCCTGGAGCTCTGTTTCTGTAGCTGACTTCTTGGTCTGTGGTAAGCAGCTCAAGGCCAGTTGTCGCTTGTATGCACATTACTAGCAATGCAAAAAAAGGCCTAAATTCCTCTTGGCTTACTTGTGGCAAATAACAGAAATAGAAACTCAAATTTTGGATTTGGAATGAAATTTTCTTCTGTAATATAAATTACCTCAAGGCAAGGGTGATGATCATTATAAATATTCAACATGACTGATATCAAGACTGGATTAGGTTAAATAATGAAGAAATTTTGAACCAAAATCTTTGATTAAATACAGGACCATTCAGAAACAGAGGAATTCTGAATAGTTACACTGGTTTAAGAAGCTGTCAGTTTGGAGCTGATGTCTAAAATACAAACACGGAGAAAAAGATGGAAACAAAGCACTTCTGCTTGACATTTTGCATACCATTATTAAACTGCTTTATAAGAAGTAGACAGAAAGGGCTAAAATTCACCTCAGGAGAAAAATCCCTGCTTCCTAAGTACTTCTCAGGTGAAAAAATGTTCAAATTAAAATTGCTAAATTCCATTAACTTCTTTATATTCTATTTCTGGAGTGAACTGCATTATCACAGTCCTAAAAAGACTGAGATATGATTAGCTACTTTAACTTCCATTTTTCCAACTGACATTGCAAATCTAAAAATTAAAGCTCCTCAGTACCTTCCTTGTGAGTCTCAGAGGCCTTTCTTCTCTAAGGGCTGCTGCCCCTGCTCTGTAATGGTCACTATACTCTGGTTTCAATGGCCTTCCATCACCATGTATGATACACCTGGATAATGCTTAGTTTTCTACCCCTGGTGGCTTCTCAGTAAATCACTTTATCTCATACCAAAATGAATGCCTGTTTGTAAAGTATCTAATCATAGCCCTGGTAGGGCCAGTTTTATTGGCCAAATCTTTATCAACATATGACAATAAAGAGTCATTATTTTTTCACTTCTGCTTCGATACTGTCTTGATGTATTGTGTGTTTGCCTTCTCTTTCAGTCGTTTTGAGATCTGCTTGAATTTGTTCATTTCTGCCAACCTTGACTTACCCAGTGTGGCGGAGGGTTGTTGTTATTTTGTGTGAGGACTGTCACAGAAGTACTTTTTAAACACTTTACTCAAAACTGCATCTACAGTGCTCATGAATGGGCCCCTCCACACAGTCCATGCTACAATCCAAACAAACTTCCTTTATGTATGTATGCCTCACTTTTTATTTGCTGAGAGTTTATATGGTCCAATTTCTATGAGATTTTTTTATACTAAGTTTATTGGAACGATTTAAATAGACATAACGATCACACTCATCAAATGGAATTTATACCTGCTCTTGATATATCTTAATTGTTATTTTTTCCCAATTTCCCTCCTCACATCAACCCTTCTTCCCCTACTCATTTACAAAAGCTTTGTTTCTATTTTCTTTTCTCATTTTGTTCCCTTTTTCTCTCTTCCTCCCCTCACGTCCTTTCCTATTTGAACTGTTTCTTATTTAACATTATTGACTATATATTTTTATACTTTAAAAAAACAGAATTATATTTTGAGGGGACTAAATATTGTCCCTAGATAGCATGAGATTTCTTACCATGTTCTTTCATCTCTGGGGAACAAAACCCCTAATGACTATGTGAATGCTGTCATTGAAATTAATTTGTTTGCGTCCCTATGTTTACTGTGCAAATTGTGGGCTTTGACTTCATGTTTCACAGAGTAAGTTTGATGATACTAGAACTAAACTCTTTTAAAGTTAAAATGGATTTGTCCTTCTCAGTCTCCTTTCACCACTTCATTTTATCACTTCATTTAAACCAATGGAGAAAGAATATTCAATTGAAAGAAAAGATAGGCTAATTCCAGTCCACCTACATAAATGCACACTCCATTTTCAAACTCCTCCTTACACTTATTTTAGCCAAAATGATATATTTTAATTGGTAAAACCATTCATCTTGTGTCCTCTTATGAAAAATCACCCATAGTTTCCCTAAGACAGGCAGTTATTAAGTTCTCTTCCTTTTTGTAAGCTTGATCTGGACTAGACAGAGAATCTCTGATGTAAAAAATACTTTTAACTGCTCTAGAGGAAACCAGCTACATGGTGGATATCACTTACACAGTTATACATTTGCTTTAGGAAGTGTATTCTTTTAGACCTCTGGAAATTAAATTAGTTGAATACATTTCATCTGTAATAACAAATAAGCATAGTTAAGGACTCAAAAAAAAATCAAAGAGCAATAAGCTATCTAATCACTCCACCAGTTAAACCAATGGCTAATTAAAAAGAAAATTATACAAATAAAACACATAAATGTTCCAACTCAGTATTAGTTGTGATAAAATGAAACCACACTCATCAGTCAGAAACTCAAAGTAGGTAAGTAAATATTACTTCGATGATTGGAGATAATTAACATTGTACATATCTCAAAGATACTAACATGTTAACCTCTAAAGACTAATTTATGCAACATCTAAACATTCAGTCATTTATTCTCACAATTTAAGAAATATTATGCTAGGTGAGAAGAGAAAAAAATAACCCTAAAGGGAGTTTTTACTTAGCTTTCTACCTAATTCACTATGTAGGGGAAATAAGAAGCAATAAAATATAACCAGTGCAGAATTCAGTTTGTGCAAGAGAATACTCCAGAAACAGTGATGCCTAATTTTAACATTTTACAAAGTAATAAATTATTTCTATGCAGATTAGATAAAGTGAAACAGGCATTTTAGGAAGAGCAAAGAGCCTGGGAAAATAACTAAGACATGGAAAAGCTAGAGGTGATTAAAGGTAAGACCTACATTATAATGTTTGTTTTTCACACCTCTAGCTTCTTACATTGTACACTTCGTGAGATCTTATAAATAAATGAACCTGATGTCCAAAACATAAAATGGGACTGGAGAGTTCTTCTTCTACAAATATTAACCCTGTAAACACCGAGAGAATCACTCTGACATGAGGCCTGAGACTTCCGTGGCTAAGTGAGAGTCCCAGTTACACAGAAGAAGAAAGATCATACTGATATTAAGAAGGAAGGGATCATTGAAAACACTACCATCTATTGTTTCCACTGGGATTTACTGTGTAAAGATTTCCAAAAGGGTAGCTGTTTAGTAGTTGGTGATGACAAGTTTCTAAACATGTGACTCTAATTTTGTTTTTTTATAACTGCAGTATGTAGTATTCAATCCATACATGCCAGTCAACATCAAATGTATATTTTAATAGTTTATTTTATTATATTCACACACTAGTACATATGAAAATGTGTGAGAAAGTCAGGAACTTAGTACATTTACACCAAATCTCTAACTTTTCTTCTCTTTTTTTTTTTAAGGTGTTTTGACTTTTATTAGCAATGTTTGCAGTATATAATGATTACATTCACTCTAGGGAATTGGTTCATGTACATAAAACATTCCAGTTCTTTTTCTCCCCCTTTCTTTGACTCCACTTTTATTTTTCCACCATCAGATTCACTTACATCTAAGCCTATATAAAGTTAGTTATCATATTTACAGGTAAATATAGGATTAATAGGCCATAGAACATGTACAACATGTAAGACAATTTTATAAAGTCAAGGTACACTTTTAGGAACATCATCCATGGTAAATTACAGTAATTTTTGCCTATTATGTTTTTTATTTCAATATATGTGCATATATATATGTATATATATGTATATATATGTATATATATGTATATATATGTATATATATGTATATATATATATATGGACTCGTTTCTCTTTACGGCAGAGTAGTACTCCATTGCGTATAAACACCGTATTTTATCCATTCATCTATTGATGGGCATCTAGGCACTTTCCAAGATGCAGCTGTAATGAATTGCACCGCTATATACATGAACACACACGCGTCACTCTGGTCTGATGTATTGAACTCTTCTGGGAAGGTATTTAGAAGGGGAACAGCTGGGTCAAATGGAACTTCTAAGGAATCTCCATACTGATTTTCCCAGGGATTCTGTCAGTTTATAACCCCCAGTGCAGAAGGGGGGCTTTTTTCCCCAGTGCAGTACCAGCCTTTGCCATTGCTTGATTTCTTGATAACAGCCATTCTTTCTGGAGGGAGATGGAATCTCAGCATTGTTTGAATTCATATTGCCTGAATAGCCAGCAATTTTGAACACTAGTTTTCATGTATGTATTGGCTGATTGTTTCTGAGAAGTATCCATTTCAGATGCCCATTTTTTTTTAATTGCGTCTTTAAATTTGGGAAGCCTAATTTTTAAAAATTTGTATATATTCTGGATGTGAGTGCTTTGTCACAGAAGCTGGAAATTGTTTTGTTCCCATTTTGTAGGTTGTCTCATCATTATGGTGGTTTACCCTGCTGCAGTGGCTTTTTAATTTGATATGATCCTGTTTTTTGATTCTTGGTATTATTTCTTGTGTAACTAAGATTCAGGAGTAGGGTGTGGCAAAGCTGTCTGGGGAAGTGGGCATGACCTGTTCATTCCTAGATCCCAGACAGATGTGCAGAACAGTTCCCAAAGCCCTGCATGTGGATTACCTGGGAGAATGCAATCAGGTTTTCAACAGGATGGCCTACTCCTGATGTCATTCCGAAAAGTGAGAAGCAGTGCTTCTCAGGAACTACATGTGTGTATTGTCCTGGCTTTCTTCCAGATCCGGATCACATACAAAGAGAGCCCTGATATACCGGCTTTTCCTCGATGACCTGTGCCATTTACTAATAGTTTAGCCCACACTAAACTATTTTACTTTAGTGCATGGCAAGAGACAAGAGTCTAGGTTCAGCCCTCAACATGTGGTTGGCCAGTCTTCCCAGAACTAGTTTTAGAGAGGCTATCATTCCTCCAGCAAATGGATTTGGCACTTTTGTCAAAGATAACATAGCTGAGTCTGTCTGCAGTTGTTTCTGTATTTTTTTTCTTCCAATAGCATCCTGCTTTTGTCATTGTAGTGCTGTGCAACTTGAATTCTGGAATTGTGATGCCCGTGCCTTGCCCTTGTTGCCCAGACTTGCTTTTGCATTTGGTATGGCTTGTATCTAGATGCCCCCCAAAGCCTCATGTGGTCATATGTGTGTGGTTTTCAGGATGGTTGGATTAGGAGTGCAATGCTGGGATTATGGACACCACACTCTGGGTGTGGGAGGTGCCATCCAAAGGGTAGGCAGCTTGGAAGGGTAAAAGCAAGAAGCAGGCTCCTTCTTCAGCTACAACTTCGCTGCTTTGCTGCCTTCTGCCTGCTATGATCTGTTTCTTTTCTGCAATGCCCCTCTGCCGTGCCAGCCTGCCCTGGCTCCAGGCGATGATGGACTGAAGCTTCTAGAAGCTGTAAGCAACAATGAAGCTTTCCTCTTTTAAATTTGCATGTTGGATATTTTGTCTCAGCAATGAGAAATGCACCTTAGACACTATTCTAGGCCTTCTCTGGTTCCATATGAATTTTAGGAATGCTTTCTCCAGTTCTGTAAGGAAAGTTATTGGTATTTTTATTATGATTACATGAACTCTATATTACAATTTTGGAAGAATGGCTATGTTGACGATATTGTTTCTGCCCATCCAAGAGCAGGCATAGCTTTCCATTTTCTAATATCCTCTTTGATCTACTTCAGCATACTACAGTTTTCTTTGTCGCGGTCTTTCACTTCCTTGATTAATTCCTAAGTAGTTCATTTTTCTTGATGCTATCATGAAAAGTATCATTTCCTAATTTTCTTCTCAGCGGGCTTGTTATTGATATACAGGAATACTATTGATTTTTGAGTGTTGACTTTTTATCCTGCTACACTATTGAATTTGTTTATTCTAGAAATCTTTTGGTGGAGGTTTGTAGGTCTTCTATGTAGAGGACCATGCTATCTGCAAATAATTTTAATTTAACTTCTACTTTCCTTATCCATATCACTTTTATTTCTTCCTCTTGTATTATTGCTTTGGACAATACTTTGAGAACTATATTGAACAGAAGTGGTGATAGCAGATATCCTTGTCTTGTTCCTGATTTTAGGAGAAATCATCCAGCCCTCTATGATGTTGGCCCTCTTGGTTTGACATACATGGCTTTTATCAGATTGAGATAAAGACCTTCTTCTGTTCCTACTTTGTTCAGTGTTTCTGTCCTGAATGGATGTTGGATTTTGACAAATGCTTTTTCTGCATTTATTGGGATGATTATGTAACTCAGATTTTGAAATTAATTCAAAACACTTGGGGTCAACAGACAATGCTTGTTTGCTGTGGAAAGATTTACTAGGAAAAGAAAACCCAATCAGATTCTATTACAGAAAAGTCAAAACCCTAAACTAGGTTGCATGTGCAGAAAATTGCTTTAACAATTAATGATTTTAAGCTTTTAAAATAATAATTTTAAATATATTAATAGCTATGGCTATGTATTACATTATTTTTTATAAAGGTTCATACTGTTATAATTAAGATTTAGATATTCTAGAAAAGATGTCCCATAAAGAACTGCTCACAAAACATTCAAGCTTCATTTAAAGGGCATGATTTAGGATTTTTATCTTATGGCAGGAGAATAGGAGATAAGTTGGGGGTCATTTGTAATGATAAAGCATAATGTATAAATTAGGACCAAAACAGGTTATAAAAGTCTTTTAATGTGATGTGTAAACTCAAAATTTATCCTTTAAATGAAGAGGAAAATATTTCTTCCTAACATAGATAATACTTTTCAGGCTGTCAGAAGATTATGTCAATATTAATGAAATATATCAGTATTGCCAGAATTTGTTAAGTGGATAAAATTTATTGATATAGAGGAATAAGAAAGAGATGCTTCAGAATATCAGCTCTATAACAAAATGCAATTCAGTTCCAAAAGCGACTTTGATAAAAAGCTAACGAAGGGATAGTACTGTGGTCAAGGCAGAAACTGATATTCTGACGGTGTAAGTAAATGTGGGAAATATTGTAGCACTGATTTTCCTGCTTTTAACATGGCACAACAGCAATAACTGGGGACTAAGTATTTTCCCCAAGAAAGGGATGGCTCTTCAGTTTCAATTAAATAGGACAGCTTTGCTTGAAACAATTTTAAGATAATGCATACCTGTTTAACAGAACGGACATACAAGCATAAAATTCTAAGAGGAAAGACAGCACATAGATTACTGCTCACAGTAGAGTAAGAGCCAGGTCACCTGGCAGTCAGGTGGTAGCTTCCTGTCACCTCTCCCTGCTTTTACATGTTAGCTAGAAATAATTTAATGAAATATTTTTCTTTGTTTAAATATTTTCTCCATGCTTACTATACATACATATGTATCGTGGCATTCTTATTTTAAAATTAATTTTATTGGTGCATTTAATGTATACAATATAATGACAGTCACTGTTGGAAATTTGTACCTTTATGTAATCAGTCTTGGTTCTTATTTTCCCCATCTCCCTGACCTCCCTCCCATCCCTCCATCCCGCCCTATTTACAAAGACTTTGTTTCCATTTTTTTCTCACATTAATTCCATTCCCTTTTCTTTTCCCCTCCCTCTCCCTTTTCTCCTTCCTTCCTTTTTGTCCCTTTTCTCCCTATTTCACATTTTCTATTACACCTTTTAGTCCTTATTTACACTTTCAGTTTCTAACACTAGAGAAACTATTTGGTATTTACTATGTATCATAGCATTCTTCAGAGAGTCCATTAATTATATCTCAACAAATATTAAAAGACTGAAATCATATTAACCAGAAAAATAAAGAAGTTCATCTAGGGGCGGGGTTTTAGCTCAGTGGTTCAGTGGCCTGCCTTGCAAGCGCAAGGACCCGAGTTCAATCCCCGGTACCAAAAAAATACAAGTTCATCTGGGCATAATCTAAAATAGTCTCCACGTGTTTGTGTTAAGATACTTTCCCATAACCCAGAGTTTAAAGAAAAAAAATCACAATGAAACCATTGAAATGATTGGAACTCTATGATAATGAAATATTTACAATGAGAAATGTAATCATGATTACTGGATATTCTGAGTCTTTAAGGTATCCATAGAAGAAGAAATGTAAAATCATTAATTTTAACATCTATCTCAAGGAAACAGAAGAAATCCAGTATAATAAGTAAAGAAAAATAATGTAATTATGATAAGGGCAGAAGGAAATTAAATAGAAAACCAGGGATAGAATAGAAGAAGATACAGGTTGACTCATTAAAAAGACTAATACTATTGTTAAAGTGCTGAGAAGCTGATCCGAGCGTGGAGGATGAATAAAGGCACACGTAATCACTGGGAACATAAGGGAACATAGCTATTGCAAAGGCAGAAATTGAGAAGGCCACAGAGAATACTATGAACTACTGTATTAAAATTTTGGAAATTCTAGATGAAATAACTTTCTTGAAAAAATACAAAACAGTAAGAATACTAGGAATGCCTAGGAGAAGGCATGAAAAAAAAGATGTGCAAATTGCATAAATAAAACAATGAAACATTACTGAGAAGAATAGGAGTACACATAATCAATGAAATTGCATAAAATGATTCAGAGATTAAAACACAAATATGTACAGGGCAGAAATGAAGCCAATCACGGGTAGATGGATATTGAAGGAGGCCACGAATCAGAAATAACTTGGGGCCACTTTCTCAGTGACACGACTTTGGGTCCTGTATTCAAATGCCTCGTTATAGTGTCATTGTGCAGCAGAGGACTCGTCCCACACACTTCACATTTCACATGAGAGAATTAAAGGCGATCAGGAACGTAAGTACCCGTGATGGTGCTAGGTACAGGAGACCCTTCTCAAATGTGTTACATGAATTATTGGAAAAACTTATGACTATTTATATCCTCTCTCCTCATGCAAGTTATCAAACATTCAACAAAATTTATAAGAATGTTTTTTTATTGAGTCGTCATAAAAGAGGTAAAATTGAATTTCATGTTTTTGTTCTCACCTCAACCTAGGTTATAAGACAGTTATGATTTCTGCTGAAACTTAATGTTTCACATTTTTTAATATATTGTTCTCTGTCCCAGGGCACAGAACTTTTTACAATGAAATGTAAAAATAAATTTTTAAGGATGACATATGTTACATAACAAAATTTATCGTTCCTGGGAATGAATTTAGGATAGTAATAAATATTAGTAGAGGACTTTTTCTGTTCTTAAATCTCCCCAAGTACAGTAATTGAACAGTTAGTAACATATGGAAAATACTGCATTAAGCTCGGGAAGACAGATAAAAGTTAATTACATATTCCCACGCATCATGTAGCTTTTGTATTTTCCACGCGTGGAAGAAATACTATCTTTTCCCCACTGAGCTATTTAACATTTCACACTTGCGTGCTCATTCCACAAAAACTTTCAAAGACAGGCTAATTTGGAAGAAATCTGGCCAACAAGCAGCTATCAAGATCTAAATTATTTTTCCCTTTTTGGTGTAGTATACTATTTTGGAAATAATTGGCAGCTGGAAAACCCTTTTATAAGCAAACACCTTCTCTCATTTTCATCGAATGTCAGTAAAATTTTCAGTGTCAGCTGGGGTTACGGAAATGTGGATTTCATTAAGGCAATCTACGAAGCACAGAATCAATAGCTATTTAAACATATCTCAGCAGCGGCAGGCAGGGTCTGTGGCCAGAAGAAAGGAATCTAAATTCATCAGCCAGTTTCTCTGAATGCAGTGCCTGACTAGTTGCCCCAGATTCTTCCTGGCAGCTGGTAAAGATCACACATTTGCAAACCACATCAGAATCAGATTAAGTACTTGAATCTAGAATTATAGTCAGCTTCCCAGCTTATTTTCAGGCACCACAAATTCGGAGCATCTACTCCATAAATCTTAGGAGAGGAGAAATCCTGAACTTCTTCATAATTACGCAAAATCGTAAGATCCAGATCCTACTCTCCGGCACAGGGGCATTTTTTTTCCTCCTACCTCCGATGATTTGATCCCCTTCCTGTACCCCATGGACAGGCTGAACTGGAAAGTCCGCCATTGCGGCAATGGCGGCCGGGTCTGAGTGACGCTTTTTCTCCTAGTTCTCGACTCAGTCTGGGTTTCATCGCGGTTCATTTCCTCCTCCTCCTCCTCCTCCTCCTCCTCCTATGCCATTCCATCTCTGCCTATTAGGTGTTCCTCATCCTATTTTATAATCTGTTCATTACTCATTTAGCCACTTGCTTGTCAGGCCTCAGTGATAACGATCTTGAAAAGAAAAAGGCAAGATCACCTGTCACAAAAGGAGTTACTTTAAAACTCCTCGGTTCTATCTGCCTCTTGAAGCTGGAAGAAACTCTAGTGTTCTTTCCAAGAATGCCTTGGGAAGCCGGGCTTCCTAGGAATGGACTCTCTCCACGACAAAGAATTGTTCATGAAGTCACCAAATACCTGAAAAGGAGAGGAGCTGTAGTGGCAAAGATAAAAGGCATTTCCTTTTAGAAAAGGGGAACTATGCTTTCTACGTGGCCATAACATGGGAGAGCCAGAAAATGAGCAATTTTACTTAAACAGGAAGGTCAACAAAATGATTACTGTGAGAATTTCTAAGGATGTTAAGCCACTGCTGTTCTGTGGTACTAAATGCACTGTATTCTTTTGAGACTTATAATCACTATGGTAAAAAAAAAAAAAGTCTACTCATTCCAAATAATTTTAGTCATTAAGAAAAAAATCCTGCCAAGCTCTAAAGTCTTTGTAACTTCGTTTTACGCATCTGTTATTTTGCTGTTTGATTAGCATACAAATTAGTTAGCTCAGTTGGTTCATAGTTCAATTCTGAAACTAAAGATTCTTCAGATTTAGGAAGTGAACAGGGTGAGCATCGGAAACTAATTACGAAGCAGGGGATTCCTCCCACTGCGCTGCCTCCCTCCGGTTCGTAAGCAAGTATCTTAGCACTGATACAATATTATGATGCGAGCTTAGCTACTTTGCAAAACGATGTTTGATCGAAACGGTGGAAAAACCAAAGGGTACAACTCTGAATCCACGGAGCAAGGCTTGTAGATTGTAGAAAAGGACACTAAGATTCACTGCATTTAAGAAGTGCCCCACGTTAGCCTCAGTTCATTCGTTTTGCTAAAACCAGACCACTCCCAAACACCTTTCTAAAATCAACAACTATGTAGAAATATGGAACATTTGTATTACAGAAATACAATAACATTTGGGCTCAAATTTTAAGAAAGTTTTTATTTTTTTGTGGAGATTATTATATTGTCATAGAATAATGCATATATATATATATAGATAGATAGATAGATAGATAGATAGATAGATATACATATATTTATATGAGATAATTGTTACTTCAGGCAAAGGTTATATTTAATTACCGGTAGTTTTTCTTTACTGTTCCCTGGCTATTTTTATGTGTTATTGAACAAAGTAGTTACCACAGGCACATGAAGAATCATGTTTGCTAAATATTTGTTTCCCGCATATTGGAGGGGAGATATTTGGTTTAATTCAATTACTAACTTTGGTTTCATCAATTCAATGAAATTTGCTGCTATTTTAGCAGCAAATAAATAAATATTAAATTACAGTGAGTTTAATCTTTCCTTGTCAAAACATATTTATTGAATTCCTGTTGTATCTTTTTAAATATAATTTTTGGGATATCTTTTATGTCTTCTCAAAAGTCTGGTTTGTGCCTGCACTGAAACTACCTTTACTAACACAATTGACTTTCCCAAGTCAATTTCAAAGTCTGAAAACTGTTTTCAGATTCATTTTCTCGAGGTACTTGGTGCTCGTGAATACGCCCTCCTTAAAATTTTCTTTGCTATCTGAGACCACCTGTTCTCCTGCGTTTCTCACCGCTCTCTGATTCTCTTTCTCATTTTATTGCCCTGTTCATCCCCACATCTTGATATTTCTCAGAAGGGGCTGTCACTTGCAGGGTTTACCTACCTATCCCCAGGCCCATGGCCCATCCCAGTTCTCCATCCACGTGTGTCAGATGGTCTGACTTCAAGAGCGGGTGGGGGTCCAAGGCAACCAGAGCATCCCGTCCCCTTCACCCCCACAACCAACCATGCATGGATGGACAGGTGACATGGGGCAGTCAGCGAGAAACAGGATCAGAATGTTTCTCTGAACTGTGGATTTCTAAGCCTGGACAGATCTGTCCTGTGTTACTAAGAGGGAAAGACAGCTTGAAAAAATGGAGAAAGTTTCTTAATAAAAGAGCCCTTGAATCTAGCCCGGCCTGTAAGTTGTACCAGGATTTCCATATGCCAATGGTTTCCTCTTCTTTCTCTCTCTCTCTCTCTCTCTCTCTCTCTCTCTCTCTCT
>NW_022900943.1:9197437-9252165 GCF_012274545.1 Fukomys damarensis | reverse complement strand
CTCTCTCTCTCTCTCTCTCTCTCTCTCTCTCTCTCTCTCTCTCTCTCTCTCTCTTTCTCTCATTCTTACTGCTTCTACCTCAAAATCAAAAGGTTCTATCTTTAGCCATTTACTTCTCAAATTCTATTCTATTTACTTAAATTTTCTACGTATATCCCAGGAATTATAGTCAACTGCTGACACCTCAAATTTCAAATCCCCATATCCTCTTGGAGTTTACTCCTGCCTATGAAAGATTTTGCAATGGATCTCTCACAGATTTCTCAAAAGCAACATATCCCAAAGAAATATTTTCCTTTATTCTCCCCAAAGCGTTTCTGTTCACTATCTTCCTGGGTGATGTTACCTACCTTGTTTCCCAGCCAGAAATAGTACTTTAAATATTGAAATTGCTAACCACTGTATTTCTTTCTAGTGCTCATTCAGCTAGAAGAAATCCAAATTGTATTAAACATGTTTGTTAGCCATTCAAAGGTCAGAAAGTCATTTTGATACCCTCAAGGATATATTAGTGGTAGTATTAATTAAACTAGTATTTATTTTCCTTTGTAATTTTGAAGTCACTCTTTCAAGTGGTTTTCACATACTATACCATTGAAATTGCACAAAAGACCCCCACAGAATTTATAACATTTGTTAAAAACTATCTCGGCTAGAGAACCAAGCTTCCTTCTCTGTTGGCAGGAACTTGCTATTTCATAATGACCCTTTAAGGTACTAGAAACCAAATATCAAATTAGTATCAGATGTAGAAGGACATCTACTCTTCTGTTCTTATAGTCTTGTTGTCATTATATATTGTATTTTAATTTTGATGGTTTTACATTTGACCCTGACAATATTTTATGCAGTTGCTTATAGGATGATCTTCTCCATCATTTACAACTTCCTGTAGTTTAGATCTTCCACACTCCCATAAGCCCATGTGTTAAAAGACTTGGTTTCCAGGGAGACAGTCCTGGGAAGTAGTACACACAATTAGTGTTTCATTCTGTCAGCAGCCATGTTATATGGTTGATCTGCTCTTCTTATAAGGTAAAATGATAAATTACAATTAAACTATAAAGATCCAACTTCTATGAGTTCAAATGAAGTTTCACTATTAAGTGGCATAGGGCTCATTAATGAAATTTTATATTTCCCCTCTAAATTTGATAGGAGTAAATTATTCATACAAAGACATGAAAATAACATGGGGAAATTGACATCTGTGTTTATTAAACACATTTCATTCAAATAGAGGTAGATTAAATTATAAATTAATCTTTTCAAAAATATAAAGAGAATTATGTTTACTATTTGAATAGCAAATTATAAAAATGAGACCCAAAAACTCAAATATCAGAAAGAACTTGAGAACCTGATATGTACTTGCTATCGCTATGTCATATATATCTAAGATTTATTTTTGGCAAACCATTGTTATTATAGAAAGCAGACACAGAGATGAGTGTACCAAGTGTAACTTTGTGTTTTACAAATAATTTTAAATTATTTCTCCAGGCAAGTACCATCTAAGTCACAATGATGAACTTTGCTTCTCTAAAAACTCTGATATGGACATACTCAACTACTTCCCTCTCTTCACACTGATAACCTTACTAATTTATGGGTAATAATTCTCTTGTTCTCTTTTTTTTTCTGTCTTATCCCTTAAATAATTATGCATCCCAAACAATGCTTATTTTTGAATCTTCAAAACAATCAGGTATGTACTTTTATATCTTGCTTCTTTAATTCAACTTATTTTTAAACTATGTTCTTTAGTATTTTGTACTTTTATGTTTCTATGATATGCTATTTTAATGAAGATCTGAGGATTTAGCTCAGTGGTTCCGGTGCCTGCCTCACAAGCACCAGGTCCCAAGTTCAATCCCTGGAACCAAAGAGAAAAAAGAAAAATAGATAGTTTAACGAAATACCATGATCAAATTATACATCATGCTGGTGACCAGTGTTTGAACTTCACTGAATATCTACCCATAAATAGCACTTTTCTGAATATTTGTATAAAGTTATGTGGGTTACATGGACATGAATTTCTACAGGGCATTTACCAGGCCAAGTCATAGGACTCTACCTATCCAACATGTTACACAGATTACACCAAAGTATTTGTTATAGGGGTTGTAACATGGCATGATATAAAGATATGCTTTACTTTCACTTTACAAATAAAATTACTTTCAGTTTAGTGAAAAAATTTAAAAATACAGATTACAATATTTTGGCAGATGTTCTACTATTGGTCAATCTAACCTTGAGAATTGATGGGTAGTTCTGAGAAATGTGTAATGAAAGCTGTCCTATAATTGGACATAATTTTAATGCCAACGTGAACTAGCAAAGACATGTAACCAAAGTCAACCTATAATTTGACGAAACTTTAGGGCCATAATAAATTAATGAAGGCCTAATAGTGTCATCTTTATATTTTTGAGATGATGTATTTTTACTTGGAATCTGCTTCTAAAACAGATACAATGAATTATTCAGAGTGTTTCAAAATCTTTCTTTGATTCCCAAAGGGATTCAAATGATATTTAATCAATATTCTCAGAATAACTCACACTACCTAGTTTATATGATTTCTTATAATTTGAACTTTGGCACCTTAAGTACAACTTATAATTCTCCAGAAACCTGTACTTTTCAGTATAGTTCAAATGACCACTCTTATTTTTATCATAAATTTCCTTCATTTTCAAGTGAACTATCAATCAGACTTGAATCAAAGATGTATTTTAAAGTGTGTAAGATCAAAGCTTTACAGTTTTGCATCTGCTTATTGTTTTTATCTTGCTATATTTATCTTGATATTTTAATATATCAGTTTATTAAAATTCATTATGACTTAATAGAGGACTAAATTTACCCTCATATTCATTTATATATGTATGAACATGCATATATACGTATGAAAAGAATAAAATCACTTTTTGGGGTGGGTACCGGGGATTGAACTCAGGTCCTTGCACTTGCAAGGCAGGCTACTGCGCCGCTGAGCTAAATCACTGGCCCTAATATCACTCTTCAAAGATTTTAATTTACCTTTACACAAGTAATATAGGTTAAGAATTTCTAACTACTTAAGTTATTTGATTTTTGGCTGCAGTATGCTATGGTTTATCATCTATGTCTTTGTGTAAAATCCGTGTCAATTGAAGTATATAAGACAAGGTGTTTTCCAGGGGTGGCGAACCTATGGAACGTGTGTTTTTGCTATCACTGAAGGCTCTAAAAGGTTCGCCATCTCTGTATTCTGTCAGAAGAACTTAGAGAGCAAAGATTGGGAGATTTAAAATGCTCCCTCCTGACTGTAAAACATTTGAATCGTGGGCACTCGCTGCCCATCCTGTCACTCTCGTGTTAGTAGGAACAAATGTTTGATACAACTGTCATTTTACTGAAAAATTATTTTAAAAAATTTTAATGAAGAGCTTGCTTAAACTTTTAGAAGAAAAGACAGATTTCTTACATTACTCATAAATTATTAAAATGCATCCACATTTCTTAAAATTGTTGGTTTTTAACATGATTCTTTGATTACAAAAATAAAACCTTTCTTTACTTATGTATAACTTCCCAAGAATCTACCTTTGTTTTTTTTTTCAGATGTACAATTTATCAATGAGGATTTTATTTTCTGCCTTTAATTATTATAATTACATAAGTCACTGGAAATTTTACGTACAATGTAATTCCTCCCTGTGTCTCTTTGCCCTTTTCGACTTAATGCAGTTGTGCCAATCCCTGAAATTCACTGTGGTAAGGCAGACTGAGGATGGAATAACAGACACTCTTCTGCCTTAAGTGACTATATGCAAAATAAATATATGAAATGATATCTTTTAGATGCTAGACAATAGGGAACACAGAACTATGATTTCCGAGGTAGCCGGATAAGAGGAGCCCCGAGCTGTACCAACAAAGCCTTCATGGTTTGTAGCTTCACAAAGGTACAGTGGCCCCAAGTAGATCCCGGCTGTCTTGTTACATTGAAGAAATTCAGATCAATTTCAGGGGCAGTCAAGGAAACTGGATTTTTGTTTTTCAAGGCAGAATAAGAAAGAAGTGTGAACCCAGAGAGACATGAGTCCTGCTGAGAACCCGTCCTGCTTTTGGTATTCAGGAAATGAAATGAAACTACCAGAAGCCAGAAGAGAACCACTAAAGGAGCGGAACAATTCATGGAAACCCCAGAGGGCTGAGAACAACTTATGTTTCTACCTGTCTGAATGAAAAGACTGCAAGATATGCTGGTAGTCAAGAAAAAATATCAGAAATATATCGCCTTAGTTTTGAAGCTAAATGAGACTGTGTCTAACTGTTTCTCAAGACCTGTCCTACCTACCTGACAGAACACCGACCAATGACACATGTTTACAACACACAGATGTCACAAGGAAAATTTACTCGATCAAATAGAGCTGGAATATACCTAAGTTTCTGAAACATACAACCTCACATACTCAGGAATAAAAATAATTTCAAGAAAAATAAAAAGGAGCCACTCCACGAAATATAATACTGAAGGTAAGTGATAAAAAAATATTGGTGTATCAAGATCAAAACAGTGCTACAAACAGCTGAAAAAGAGGAAATAAATAAAAAAAAATTGTTCTCATGAGAAACCATTTAAAGCAGAATTCTGGAAAAGTAAAAGTATAATTTGGTGGAAAAATGAGTTATCTTAGAAAATTATTTCCATTGAAATTGTAATCAAATAAATATAGAACAAAATTTGTGACTACAGAAATAATGTTTTAATTGGATATAGAAAACTCAAAATCTTGCCCGGATTTTAGCTCAGAGGTTCGGCGAAAGGAAAGAAAACTCAAAATCTTTTAAAAGTTCAACAAATTAGCAAGAAAAAAAACCCTTTTCATCTTCAAAAGACATTCATAACCAATTAAAGATGAGCGCGATACTGGGCGAAATGATGTACTCAAACACAGATGTACTCAAAAGGACATATAACTAGAATATAAGAAGGATCTCAGTAATGGAAAACCAAATAATTTTTAAAATGTTATACATTCACTAATGAATTATATGAATTGAAAACCAATGCATGAGTTAATGGGCGAGCGAACAGGCAACTACAAACCTAAAGCAAACTAAGATAGCACTACATCCATGATCAATAAAATGACTAAAATTAATAGGCCTGTTTTGGGGGAGTCCCGGGGATCAAACTCAGAATCTTTCATTTGTGAGGCAGTCAGCAGGACCACGGTGCAAATCCCTGGCCCAATGGGACTCTTGAAATAGAAACGAGTCATGCTGAAGACGGAGACCATCTGAGACACTCATTGCTGGTGGAAAGGTGAAGTGTCACTGTGGCTTGGAAAAACAGATTCTTTCATAAACAGATGCACCATCCATCTGGTTTGGGGATTATCTCCTGGGTTTACCAAGAAAACTGAAAACATACACTCACGAGAATAATTTTATTTGTATGTTTATGCAGCTTTGCAGATAATAGCAACTCCTAGATGTAAAATAACATTTTAAAATAATATTTTAACTACACAAGAGATTGTGATACTACTACGCTATAGAATAGTACTGAGTAGTATAAAGGAACATACTACGGATTCAACAACAACGTCGATGGAGTAAAAAGGTAGAAGGGTATATTTCAGCCCTCAGAAACAGTTCGGGCAAGGGTCTGGGATACATACTTGTAGTAAATAACTCTTACAGTTGGATGAATATTTGTTCCTCTGGTACATAAGTGATTTGGTCTGGAGGAGAGACAGAAGATACTGACTACTCCTGAGATGTGGAGTTCGATTTTCTTATAATAGCCGAAGGATTTGCTCTCTCAGTCATTCAGGAAGAAAATAAGTGTAAATGATGTCGCCTCTCCTCCAGACACCCGGACTGCTCACCATCCAGCCCGATACAAGGCGCTATCAGAATCCCACCAATTCTTCTAGACCCACGGGGAAGTTCACGTATCTTCAAAAGCCCCGTTTTGCACCTGCAGTTATCGCAACAGCTTTTTCTCGGCTATGCCACACTATTTCCTTGCTGCCTCTCTTGGGGTCTTCTGTCTCTGTCACCTACAGCGCTGGGATATACAGGAGACCTCTGTCTCTGGTAAGATGAGCTTGCATATGAATGGTCCCGGTAACATATAAGAAATGCAGTGGCGGGCGAATAACATACCTTAAAGTGACTAGTTTTTGAAAATGAATTTTGTCAAAGAAGAATTACTTTCCCTGTACTTAATTAAATTGGGTCTCTTTCCCAAAATGAACATATTCATGGCAGTCATTATTATAATGGGAAAAGGGAGCTGTGGAGGAGATGGGCTTCTATTTGTCTATCTGAATAAGTGATTCTTTATCTTTTCACCCTTATGGAGATTCCCAACAAGTTTCCTTTAAAGCATATTTTACTTTTTTTTTTTTTTTTTTTTTTTTTTTTTTGGTACTGGGGGTCGAACTCAGGACTTTGCGAGGCAGGTGGCAGAACCACAGCCTAAAGCACATTTTAGTAAATCGGGTCATCTAAAAAATAACTAGTAACCAGGCATGGTGGCACACGCCTGTAATCCCAGCACTCGGGAGGCTGAGGCAGGAGGATCACCATGAGTTCAAGACCAGCCTAGACTACATAGTGAGTTCCAGGTCAGTCTCAACTAAGGAGTGAGACCCTGTCTCAAAAAACCAAAAACAAACAAACACAAAAAAGTAGTAGCCCTAAAAAGGTATAAGTTCAGGATTTTATTTTTGTTTTTTAATATCAATTTTTATCAAGTTTCAATTCTTTGATAAAATATACATAGCATAAAGTAGTTTACTTATTTTAAAGTAGTATTTAGCACATTCACAATATTGTGAAACTGTTACCTCACCCTAATTTCAAGCATTTTTCAGGACCCCAGAAGGAAAACCCATATCTATTAATTCCTCATTCTCCGGAAATCACATATTTGCTTTGTATATATTTTCCTTTGTGTAAATATTCTATATGTTAAATTGCATAATATGTGATCTTTGCTGTATAATCTCTGTCTCAGTGAAATGTTCCCTCTACTTTGTAGTTGTATCAATACCTCCTTTGGCCTAGGACTGAATAATGTTGCTTGTATAGATTATATAACATTTTGTTTATTCGTTGATAGACATTTGGGTCCCTTCTATGTTTGGGCAGTTGTCAATAGTGCTGTAAGGAATATATGCATACAAGTTTTTTTTTTAACTTGTTTTTAATTCTTTTGAGTACACATCTGGTTGAAATGGTAATTCTAGGTTTAACTTGATGAACACAAATATTTATAAGTGAAATGTAATCTTTTTCATATTTTGGTAAATAAAGTTGGTAGAAGAGTATATGTTTATAGACGCATGCAGGTATTAACTTAGAAATATATTATTGATATATACACACACACATACATGTATGGATATATCTAAGAGAAAAACTTATGTTAATATAAAAATGTCTTCCCAGTGATAAGGTTATTGCTAATAATCAACCACTACGTGCCAGTCTATATTAATCACTAAGAACTTGAACATGATTACGGAAAATTCTGTTACATGGTTCTTGCCCTTAATTAAGAAAATTACATGAATACAGGAAAGCTAGGATGGATAAAAAAAAAAAAAGCTGGATTCAGAGTGGAGATGGATAAAGAACTCCTGGGCTTGGATTAAAAAGATAAAAATCTGTAAAATTACAGAAAGGTAGAAGCTATACACTTAGACTAAGCAATTGCTAAATTTCCAAAACATCAGTACCTGTGCTAAGTGAAAGTTGGGTAGCCTCTGAATCCAGAAGTCAGCTCTTACACTTTTCCTGACCCTCCAAGCAAGTTTGCTTCCTGCCTCTGAAACCGGGAGCTGGCCTTTGTGCATTCTGGTTAGGTTAGGTCCCCTCCCGGCTGGAGGCCCAGACGTAGGAATAGCTGAAGGATCTTTCTGGGACTGAGAAACGAGATTTTCTTGACAATACAAGACAGTCATCTGAAAAGGTTTGCCAACTCATTACAACTTTGAATTTGCACTGCTGTTCCCCATGAACCTGGGCGAGAAGAATCGCAGATGACGATGTTCAGACCATTTGCAAGCTGGGAGGGTCGCAAACTCAGAGCAGAAGGCTGATTTATGGGTCTTCTCAAATAAGTCTTCCATTTCAATCTTGCAGCTCAGTCTTCCCTCCCAGAAACACACTTAGCACTCTTGGTGGAATTGGTGATAAAGGACTTAAGGCTCCCTCATCAGCTGGGACACAATACTGTGGTTTATATAACTCGCTGTTTAGGAGCAAGTGAAGAGGCGCTTGAAGCGGCCATCTTGTGACTTTTTAAAAATTTGTATTTCGCCACACTGTTCTCGTCAGTTGTTTAACAAACACGAAATAATAAATAAACAGTTAGGTATAAACAATGATGAAGAACTTCAAAGAAGTTTCCAGCAACTCTAGCTTGGTTCACCAATACTAATTATGACAAGTGCACACAATAAATAGGTACTCTATCCATAGACATTTTGTTTTTAAGTGGACATATTAATATTACTTGTTATATATTTTTTTCTCTTATTAGGATAAGGTCTCCATAAGGAGGACATGTATCTTCCTTTTGTCTTCAGCCAAACAATTCATGGACATCAAGCCTACTGGCAATCCATAAATGATTAATGATATACCGGCGAATTCAGTGAAGTCTTTCAGGTAGTTTCTAGCTAAACGCTCCATTTTCAAAAAACACGCTGGCTTATTTATACCACACTGATAGTAGCTTTTTATCAGAATGATCAAAGCAATGATTACATTACCTCTTACAGCACAGTGAATTTCCTGCTTGATTTGATACTCTCTTTTTCCCTGTTTTAATTATTTCCCTCTAATTAATGTTGCCTGTTTTTCAAGGGCATTATTCAGGGCTGTTTTTCCCCTGAACAAAATGAATAATAGGTGAAATGACCTTTAAGTTTTATAAAAAAGGTAAACTTCAAATAACAATTCCATACAATTTGTCCTATCTGGTTTAATTTTGTTTCTTTGCATTTAGAAATTCAACATAACATTGATGGTGTTATCTCTCAGTTACTAGTGACATAAGTTCATTAAGACCATACCTGTGTAGTGAGCAAATGATAATATTTATTTTGCCATAAAAATTATGCATAGATATTATATACTGTGTCTTAACATTAAATATACACACTATATATACAGATGCTTTGTTTTGGGGGCAAGGAGGGAGGAATAAAAGAAAGACAAATGTAACTAGTTTTTTTTTTTAGTGTATCTTGGAAAAATTAAAATGCACCAATCTGTTCTTATTGTTTCTGTTTGTGAACACATCCTTACCTGTGGAAAGGCTTGATTCTTAGTAGTAATTATGCTATAACATACTTCAAGCTCTTTCTTTCAAAATTATAATTGAATTGCTAAACAAACCAGGAGCTAGTCCAAAAGAAAACCCAGGAACAGACAGACAAGTACACACAAAAACACAATCAGATAACTATAAAGGCACAGCGCAAGCCAGCAGAGAATTTGAAAATAGAAGCAGAAGACAATTGTCTTATAAAATGCTGATCTCCTCATCCATCTTGTTGCTGTGTTATTTTGTCTACTAAGGAGGATCATTCTGACAGCTACAACTTGTTAGTGTTTCCTTAAAAAATATGACTAGAAATATTCTTAAGAGATTCTTACGATCTGTTTGACATTCTGAGTATTATTTATACAATTCTGAAAGAATGAGGACACCGTACTCGCATGTTTTTTAGTCTCTAAAATTAGACATCCTCAATTACCTCCATGGCAAGATCGAAGCCTTTTCTCATCTGGCTTTGTTTACAGAAGTAAAATCTCTTACTCTCTTACACCAAGTACCTAAAACTACAGCTGGGAAGTAGGAAGGAAAGGAAAAGCAGGTAATAGTATTTGCTGACAAAGGGATGAAGAGCTTCACAGGACAGGTTTATATAATATGTCATTATGTTAGCATGGAACAAATGCCTCCTGTTCAAGTTCTAAACATCATAAGAGATCATACTTTATCATCTAAATTGTGTCTAGGAGCAATGCATTTGTAATGTTCTCTGTTTAAAGGAAAAAGTGTGATATCCCTTACCAGCCTAATGCCAACCAGTTAATAAACAATGAAGAGCAGAGTGTTGGTAAACCTTCCCGAATCCTTTCTCAGTCCTCCTATAGGGTCATTTTTAGGCAACTCTGTCCTACTGTTGTTATTTTTGTTCTAACATTTTTTAAATTTGGTTTCAAATTAGTATGGAAAAACAAATAGCCAGTGATTAAAGCTCAGAGCAGCACTACTGTTTTTCTAAAACACTATCTAATAGGGAAGGGATTAAAAAGAGATCTATTTTTTAAAGGCAGCCAATGTGGAAAAAATATTTATTTCACTATATTATAGTTTTAAGGTCTCTGATTACTGCATCTCATAGAGTTTAATATGGGGAGACATGATTGAGTTGAAAAGTGAATCTACATTAAAGATCCCAAGAGTGCTAGAGAGAACAATTTTCAGAAGAGATTTCCTTTCCAGGGAGTCATGAGAAGAACTGGAACTCATCAAATCACCCCAAATTGAATGTGTGCAAGGAAAAGCCCATCAGAGTGAGGAGGATGAAAAATATGAAGTCCTCACAAAACTTTCCATTGTTCCTGCCAGACTCTGTATTTGAATGTGCTTATTTAACTGTTCCTAAGAGAAATCTTCTTCCCAGCCAAGAAAGGTAATGTCTTATCAATACAAATATTTAGCCATTCATAGAATTTGCTGATCTTGTAATTAGGAACAAGGATACTGGTTAGATATGCACTATTTCTCTTGCTATCTTTCTAAGAGATGTCAAGATAATTACTTTTTGTGTGTTAGTAATATTCTATGCATATTTCACTTTCAGCATTATTTCATAACGACTTATTTTTATCTATCTGCTCAATGGCCCAGTGACAGTGTCTTTCCACTTGGAGCACCTGTCTCAGGTCTTGGCAGAAAGTTGTCACACAAATAAGTTTTATTCAATAAATGAATGGCAGGCCAGGCTCCTCTGCGGAAAATCAAGTTATAATATTCTTTTTAAAAATAGTTCCTAAATACATTTTCATGTTAAAGAGCAAAAATTAATTATGCATTGTTTGCTTAAGAAACGAGGAGTTTGGGTGGAATGAATCTAACATAGTCATATTCAGGCGTCTGCTGAAATCCAATCAACCTTTTTAAGATTTCAAATTGCAAGCTCTAATGTGAAAATGATTTGGTAGAAGATTATCAAACTCACTGGACTGGACAGAGCAATATGTCAGCACCTCTGTGCACATCAACGGCCCTGAGGTTTCTGAAGGTAAGCAGCGCCTTCATCATTCTGGCATTCTATTTCAGTCTAAGTCTACAACAGAAGTCTGCAGGGGCTCGGTGCTGATAACAAAGCACTATCGCTTTTCAGAGTGACAGAGCACTGTGACATATCAACACTAGGACTTAAACGAAAAGCCCCTTCTAATTTAACCGGGAATCTGCTGAAACTATATTCAGCACAGAGCTCTGGTTTTCAATTAAAACTTTCTTGCAGCAAGAGAAAAGTTCGGCATATCCTTTCCGCTTTAGAGGCTGTCGTGGAATCCGGGAGGAAGGGACAACATAATGCAGAGATCTCGGAGAAAATCCAAGCGCATATCAGCCCTTTTCATCTCCTAATCACAGGTCCTGTCTGGCACACAGAATTTTGCCCGAGAACTCAGGCTGCTGAACTGGTCCTTCCTCTCATGCTAATCTTCAAGGAATCTTTTTTTGATACGTGTAGAAAGCAGCAAAGAGGACACCATGTTCCTAGAATGTGCCCTCTACCGCTGGTACTCATAAGGGATGTGGAAGGCTCTTTTGTTCATGTATTACTTGGTATAAGATACCGATACGATGATTTTCACTTTTCTTCTAAAAAATTATGAGCAAAGAAATTCAGTAACGCTCCAAGTCAGTAGTAGAGTTGGAATCTGAATGCCGATCCGTGTTCAGTTAGCCTCTGCACCTTACCTGCAATGTGGCTAAAAAAAACTGAGGTGGAGAATTATGGGTAACACAATACTATTAAATATCACTGTTTAAAAATGTAATGTCTTCCTAACACTTTACTTTTCATATGATGGAGTTCCTGAAACCTATTGAGCTTACCGTCTTCCTTCAGAACACTTCAGTAATCCAGATTTGACAAACGAGTATATGTCATTTCTTGATTCTGTGCAGTTTGGTGTAAGGTATAGTTTCAAAGAACTGTTGAACTGGCCTGAATAGGGTCAAGGATGCTCCAATAAAACCTGATTTCATCTTCATGAAGCCCTCAGATAGAATTTTTCTCAAACCTCAGTGTTCAAAAAAACTTTGCCTTTCTTAAATAACTGATATTTAAAACCTGTATCTGTTGGGTTTCCTAAAATGTATAACTAAACTTACACAATTTCGGCTTTCATTAAGGTAATCTCATAGTCAAGTTGATTTATCATTTTTATTCATAATTCACTTTCAAGTGATTTAAATCATTTCTGCTTCCGTGTACATTCATGTTATTAATTCTCAGTAATTCTACTTTATTATGCATAGCTTTGCAATGACCTCTGCTACTTTTGGGAATATGATGGGCTATTAATAATTAGATAACATATTTAGACAGGCTTCATAGAAAGGGTTCCTGGTAAACTTTCTATACTTATACAGAAGCACCACATTTTTCAAAGTATCTGCTCACATTTTTGTTACTGTTTAAAATTGCAAAAGTACAGTACTGGGTTTCTTTGATATTTCTTCTTCTCTCTTTTCTACTCTTCTTTCTCCTTTGTTTTTTCTTCATTCTTCTTCCTCTTCCTCTTCTCCCCCTCCCCTATTACTTGCAGTGAAAGAATAGGTTACCTGACTTCATGCAATAAACGTCTCCACTACTGTGGCTAAAGATCAATTTTAGTCACACACATGAGCACGGAACCAGTCAAAATTTAGGAAGAAGTATTTCCTGTTAGGGAAAAATCAGGTTTCTGGCAATGTGTTGCTGAGTCAACCATTAGGTAGAAACAATAAGAACATGTATAATAGTTTATGTGCTCCTCCCTTTGATGCTTAGAGTACATTTTTCTTCAAGAAAATATTTCGGTAGCTTGGCTCCGTACCAACTCTTTGCCTTCTGTAGAATGGCATGAGTCAGTTTCCCAGAATTTGATTGATCGAAACTTGGACCGAAGGAGGGCAGCCATATGGCACCCAACTCAGCGATGCTGTGCTGCAGACCGGAGAATCTGGAGTGGGCAGCTGCCAGGCAGCAGAATGCATAGTGATGTATGAATTAATGCAGGTGCACAAGAATAAAATATTGATGCATTTGTAAATTGATATTGATGCATGTACGTCTATGAATAGTTAGTATTTTCATTTTCCAATAAATCTCCTAAATAAAGATTATTCACAAGGGCTTTGATTAAAAAATTAAGAGCCTTCTGAAATTGAATATAAATTTCAATTCATATCCTTGGCTATTCTTTCTTTTAAACATTAGAATGATGGCATCTAAGACAACACATGAGTGTGCAAGTCAGTCAGCCAGCAAATTATTTACTGAGTGTTTCCTGAGGCCAGATCCTCATCTAGGCTCCAGTGACAGCAGTGTATAATGCCCATGTTAGTGTGATGGATAAGACATTAAATATGGACTATAAAAATATAAATCACATGATAATTTCAGGTGAGTGTGAAGAAACAGGTTGATGTAACAGAAGCACAGGGATAGGCTGGAAATTAGTTCTTTAAGCCAGGTGCTCAAAGCTTGCATAGTTTTAGTGACTGGAATGGAGAAGAGTCAGTTGTGAGAAGATCTATGCAGCAAAGTTTCTGCCAGGTCACCAGGACAGGCAAAGCCCCTCCCTGGGAATAAGACTGGAGTGTCTGAGTGGAAGGTAGTTTCTGCGACTTGAGCATCATGACTGGATGTCCAAGTAGGGGTGGATGAGAAAAAATGCATTTAGACAAGATGGGAGTCTTCCATGGCTGACAATTCCTGTCTCTTGGCCAAGAAAGACTTCCATGGGCCTTAACTGTCTCTTAAGTTATAAGCTGATCTCTGAGATCTTCCCAGCTCTAATGTACTCTATTGAAATAATTTTTAGAGTCCCTATTACTTTTGGTAATTCCTCCCCAGTGGACATTTCCAGCTTTTAGAAACCCACTGTGCTTAACTAAAAGGGTTAAATTAGCTATTTGTGTGAATGAGTGTTGCACGGAATTAAAGTACTAGATGAAGCCGCTCTCATAAAATCACTTCTCCCAAAGTACTCAGGGCCATTTACTAGCGGTGTGGTCCACATTTAGAAGTTACATTAAAACTCTTTTAGCATGTTAGCATGCTGCTTAGTAAACTGTTGTTTTGGTTTAGTGAATAGGAAAAGCTTTTCTAGGTAGCTAAACTCTAAACACAGGTGAATATATGTAAGACCAGTCAACAATGAAGAGGATGTACTTTTAAATCAATCCTTTTCTCCTTTTAAAATGATCCTGCCAATCTCATTATTAATATTTATCAAAGGTGAGCAGAATTATCCCATCAGGACAGCTGAATAATGTGATCTCTGGAAATGAGATTTTTCCTAGGGAACTAGATCTCATCCTTCCACACTTCTTCACGAAGACTCACTCTTGTAAAGCCATAAATTATACAAATGAATTCCTCAAGTTAGCAAATTCCTTTGTTCCTGTGACTGCATTCATATCTCTGTTTCTACAACTCTGACAGTTTAATGTTTTAGCACTTGACTAGTATCTCCCAGCCAGTGTTTTGCAACATGCTGGGGTAACATGTTCAGATGAGAGATGTGCTACCCACACTACCATTTAGCTTGCCATACTTTCATTGTCTGCGCACTGAGTGTTGGCCCCAGGGCTTGGCTTTGGGGATGGCACTGTAAGGTTGGTAGCCGCACTCGGTACTTTGTGGAAACCATAGCCTGGCGTGTGCGTGCGTGCAGAGTGCACATGTGCTGAGGCGTGGGGGTGGCTGCAGGTGGTGGAGTAGGCAAGTGTAACGTGCAGTGACAATATCTACAAAGGCAGAGCTCTGAGGAAGATCATAGCATCTGGGGCACGACAGTCTGCACAGGTGAGAAAGGACAACATAGAAGTAGTGGGCAATGGGTCTATTTACAGTTCAGCTGCAGGAAGTTGTAGCAGAGATTTCTGTTGCCACTTCAAATAACAATGGATAACTACAAAATTATATCTCTTTTCTCTTAACTGACCAGATAGCTGAAAATATGAGTTATGGTGGAATAATAGAGTGAATGTTCAAATTTTTAAAAATTATTACAGCGAAAGACATATTGTCTGTAATTCCCCTCAATATTTCATTTGCTTTGAACACACATCTCCCATCATTTTTGCCACTTCCTGAAGCAGTTCTGGGATTTCTCCTTTGTGACTGTCCTTAGTTGGTGCTGCCTCGATATCCCAAATTGATTCTAAACATTTACATTTCGTGGCCATTTTGATTTTTTGGAAGAGCCCAGAACTTGTGTGATGACAGATCCAGTGAATATGCACTGTTTTGATGAACCTGCCCTTCTTTTTGTAGTTGTTGTTGATTTTTTGTTGTTGTGTTTTTGAGACAGGGTCTCACTATGTAGTTGAGACTGACCTGGAACTCACTATGTAACTCAGGCTGGTCTTGAACTCACAGCGATCTTCCTACCTCAGCCTCCGGAGTGCTGGGATTACAGGCATGCGCCACCACGCCCAGCTGAACCTGTCCTTCTGTTGGGAGGGCACTTAGCAGCAGCACTCATCATATTTTTTACCATACTTTGGAAAGATACTCATGAGAGACGGACATTAATGACAATGTGTATTTATTGTAACACATTTTAAAACATTTGAACATTCACTGTATATTGATCACAGTTATAAAAGAAAGCTTAAAAGAAAAAAAAAAAAGACTTTCTACAGGACAATACACCTTCAGTTTCTTGTATCACTTGCTGAGTAGCAAAAGAAGGAAGAATCAGTCCAGGACCTCAAAGAATATAGAAAAAAATTTCTCTGGGGAAACTACAATGAACCAACCCGCCTATGCTAAAATGTAATGAGCTTTGGTGAAGGCAAAGCAAGAAGAGTGAAACAAGCACAGACTTGAGAAGCCTTGCACAGTGGGTACATTCTGTGAAGCACTCCTACTGTCTCTAGCTGACGCGACACAAGGACATGAGATCGGAAGGGAGGTCAGAGGAAGGAGCCCTCGGAGGTGAATCTTCCTGGCTAGAGAAGGATGAAGACCCAAGTAGGAGAGACGCCATCAGGGAATTTCCAGCCCAACTCAAGCACGTGAAGAACCTTAGCTCTCATTTTGTGGAGCAAAACTGTCCTGATTACCACAACCCTGGGCAATGTTCAGGCTTAACCTCCTACTATGTCAGCAGAATTTGTTGCACGACACAGAAAACTAATTGACCCTTTGAACTTTTCACACAGTTTGGATTGCCCATATGGCACTCCTGATAAATTAGAATCACAGGGAGGTTTACCTTCAGAACAAATCTGAATTCAGCCGCACCCATTTACCTAAGGACATTTGACGAGTACATAAAAATGGCACGCTGAAGACTAGGGCAAGAATAAAAGAGGAAGGACCCTCCACTAGAGATGCGTGTAGAATTCTCCCACTGTGTGTCAGTCGTCTGCCTGGGGAGAGAGAGCAGAGCGGGAGTGGTAAGAGAATGACTACCCTGTGCTTGGGCTTTCACTGAAGGGTCAGCAGAAGAAGTGGGTTAAAAAAGAAGAAGAAAAGTCTACGAACCATTACCGAAGATTCTACAGAAAGTTGCTAGAATAATAATAGTAAATGTGTAACAACACAAAGCAAAGAAACAAGCAAGGTAAGAGCAGAAACCAACAAAATAGAAAAGCAAAAAAAGCAGAGAAAATAACAAAGCCAAAAATTGCTTCTTTGAAAAGATTAAAAAATGAAAAGTTCCAAGTATTTTTTTTAAGAGAAAAAAAGACACCTGGAAAAAAATGACAGAAGAAGGACACGAATACAACTCTCAGTACTGGGACAACAAAGAATGTTTAACATAATAAACTCAGCAATATTACAAGAATAATTAGACTCTATTATGACAAATTAGAAACTTCTACACAGGAACACATTTCCCAAAGAATAAACATTGATTCCTGTATCACTTAATATCAAATATTAATTTGGCTTACATCACAGATCTAAATGTAAACCCTATAAATATAAGAGAGACTTCAAACCTCAAGGCAGCCAAGTACTTCTAATATGGGATAAAAAAGCTATTACTCTAGACACAAAAAGCAATAATCAGGAAAAAATCTTAACTATCTAAAATTTAAATTAAAATATTAAATTGACAATGCCTGATAAACTAAAGGTATCATTCATTAAAAGGTGAATGGTAAAGACAAGCTACAAACTTAGAGAAAATATTGTTAGTACTTCTTTCAAGAAAAAACTTAGAATACAGGTATTCCTCATTAAATGACCTTGCTCTTAATGACTCTTCACACTTAGGATCCCCATTTGGACGTGTGAGGTAGGAACGTGACCAGCAGTGTGGACTTGGGGTGTCTTCCTCTACAATACAGCTCTGTGATTTTTGTCCCCTGTATGGTACACATATTGTTTGTTTTTGGTATCAGGGCTCAAACTCGGGTCCTTGCTCTTGCAAGGCAGGCAGCAGCAACACTGAGCTAAATCCCCGTCCCCTATAATACTGTATTTGTATGTTGCAGTATACATCATAAGAGTTATGCAAGTAGGGCCAGAGATTTAGCTCAGTGGTGCCTCTGCTTGCCTCTCAAGTTTAAGGTCCCAAGTTTGATCCCTGGTATCAAAAATAAAAATAAAAATAAAAAGTTATGCAAATAAAAGTAAAGTCATCAAGCTGCACTTGACTTTGACCACTTCTTTGTTCAGAATGTTGTTACGTACCTACTATATACAATGATCAATTCATTCAATGATCAATTCATTTAATGTAGTCCTATACCCTGGTCTTTGAGTGAGGAATGTCTACATATAAAGAATGTTGACAAATCAAAAGACAAATAATCTGTTAAATTAGGGGAAAAGACTAGAGGCTACAAATAAGAATATACATGAATGTCCATCAATTATATGACAGGTACTTAACATCATTAATCATTACGGAACTGCCAAATACTGTAATAAAATGCCATTTCAGTTTGCTACAATGCCTAAAATCAGCAACATACTTCCTAAAGTTAACAACGATGAGGTGCAACCAAGATTTCTACAAAATACTAAGTATTCTTCTCACCGGAGAACAAAATTAAAAAACTTTATGGAGAACCACTTGGCACTTTATCTAAAAATAACCCTACTGAGCATTTTTCCATAAATAGAACAATATTCTAAACAGGTATTTATCCCTGATACATGAAAACACAGATCCACAAACACTTATAGGGGAATATGCATAAGTGAAAATATTTACCAGAAGTGCATAATCAAATTGTTCTATATTGATACAGTGAAATACCACTGAACAACAGGAAAGAATAAGATGACTGATAAACAGGACGCCAGGAGTGAAATTCAAAACAATTCCACAGAACAAAAGAGAGCATACAAAAGAGTTAATGTCATGAGTGAACATAGAGGAATTACAGGAACCGGCAACACTATAGGAACAGTAATCACAAAAACGTTTTTATTAGCAGATTCTAAAGCATGTAGAATTTATTGGAAGTTTGCCACGTCCACTTTCTAAAGAACTGCAACTTTTCTATATGGGGTCACTCCAAGGCTACATCCATTTGCCAACATCACTGAACTGAATATTATTATGTTTGTAGAATAGCAAAATATTACATTTTATTTTATATAAATCATGTTATAAAAATATTACCTAAACCTCAAAAAGTTTAATTAACAATTCACTTCCAAAATAGAGATTTAATTATATACTTCTTTGATGATACATTACAGACATAAAAAGCTGTTTGCTGAGAATTTTGCAAGTCCCACAGCCTACCTTATGGAACAAATAGGCATAAAATGGAAATCACTGGCCTTGAGTATTAAAGGAAACAGACAACAACAACAAAAGAAAATTATGAGAGAGACTACATGAATTTTGGTGCTAGGCTACATCTTTTTAATCCACTTTCTATTATGGTATTGAAACATTTGATTTTTCTAAAAGCTTATTACCCTAACACATTAAAGTAATTGCTTTAGTGGAATCAGAAAAATAAGTACTTAGTTATTTTAAAGCCATTTGTGTTTATTACATGTGTATTATTAGAAACTACCATTTTCCAGAGCTTTTAAAGCCAAATTTGCTTTCAGTCCAAATTTCATCAGACAACTGTCAGATTAGAATCCCTCTACCTTCAATTTCATGAGCAATTCCAAATTTCAAAAACCAGACTTAATCTGTTCTCTTGTAGACAACATATCTAAGCTACCACTCATATCTCTGTGATATACTTTAAAATAACCTTGGCTTGATGTAAGCTTAAGAATAAATAGTAAGCATTTAGAAAACCTGTTTCATACTAAGCTGTTCTCTGTAAAACAGTACTTTATTTTTATCTTTATTGAATTTATTGGTACAACGATTTCTTTGGTATACAGCACAGTTACATTCATTACCGGGATTTTGTACCTCGACGTGACATATTAGGTTCTTATTTTTCCCCAGTCCTTACCCCCGCCTCAGCCCCTCCACCCTTCCCTCTTTACAGTGCTTCCATAGTTTTCCTTTCCACAAGCTTTTTCCCTTTTTTGCCTTTCTCCTACTCCTCCCACTTCCTCTCTTTTAGACTTTTCTCCCTTTTACACAACATCAATTATACATTTTAATCCTTACACTTTTTCTTTTTCACACCAGAGAAACTATTGGGTATTTACACATGTGTAATTTATTAATTTCATTTATGTCTGCATATTTTACTGTTTGTTCCTCAAATTCTTATCATCAAATTTGTCGAAAGAATTATATTAATTTTTTAGAATATTAATTTGTGAAATACATTTAATTTCCTTAAATGTCTATTTTTATGTTTTTTTAGCCCCAAATATATTTTAATTAGTGAAGATTTCCAAAGTGATTACTCTGCTAATATTTTAAATCAGAACTCATTTCCATTTGTTAGATATATATAACAAATTTCTTAATTCTATTAAGGTTGCTTCATTTCAAAATATTCTCTTGATAGACTGTGTACTTGGTACAGTGTTTAACTCATTTATAACCAAAATACTACTTTAATATTCAGATGATTTCCTTGTTTTCACACATGTTAGGTATGTTAGATCCTTTTTCTAGGCACACAAATAAAACTTGCCTTGAATTATTTACTTAGAAACTTTAGATTTTTTTAACGTGCCAAGTCCAAAAGCCCTAAATCTAATTTTATTATTTTATAACATTTTTATTTTATACCTTTAAAGGATATTGTATTTATATTTTATATAGTTTAATTATAACAGCAAATGAAGTAGTATAAGCTCTTAGTGAATTCTAATCAATAGCCCAGATTTCTACTTGGCATCGTAGCATGGTTTCTGAATAAATCTTAAGAAATTTTTGGATGTTTGTTTGTTTTTTTGCTGTTGTTGAGACAAGATCTTGCTATGTAGCTCAGGCAGGCCTTGAACTCACTATGTATTTTAAACTGACCTCAAACTCTTGGCAATCCTCCTGCCTCAGCCTCCTGAATGGTGGACCTACAGGCATGCAATACTGCACCCAACAAGTTTGAAATTTCCTTCAGTAAATTCATGCATTCACTTCCTAAAGGACATCTTGGTTGTTGCGAAGTTTAAGCAATTATGAATGAAGATACTTAGAACTGCTATGTGCAAAGACTGTGCTTGCTGTATCACGGTAAGGACATGTTTGGTTTTAAAAGAAACTTCCAAACTATCTCACAAAGTAGCCATATCGCTTTACATTTTCACCTTCAATTAATGAGAATTCCCATTGCTCTTTATCTCCTTGCTACTCATTGCTGTCAGCCTTCCAGGGTTTGAGAGTCCTGATCGATGTGCAGTGGTGTTTCACTGTTTGAATTTGCATCTTCTGATGACTAGTTGGGTAATTTGTTTCCTTTTGGTTGAGTTTTAAGAGGTCTTTGTATATTTTGGACAATACTGTAGTTATCTGTTAGGTAAGCATTTTATAAATATTTCCTCCTAGTCAGTGGCTTCTCTTTTCATTTTCTTGACATTATCTCTCATAGATTTTTTTTTTTTTTTTTTGCATCTGAAGAAATCCTGATTATCCATTATTTTTTTCGCAAATAGTACAAATAGTACCTTTGGTGTTGTATCTAAAAAGTCATTTCCAAACCCTAGGTTTTTTAGGTTTTTTCTTATGATACTTTCCGGGAGTTCTATAGTTTTGTGTTTTCCATTTAGATCTGTGATGTATTTTAAATTAATTTTTCTAGTGGGTCTAAGGTCTCTTAATTTTCTTTGTTTACATAAGAAGGCCCAGTTGTCTCATCACCACTTACTGAAAACAAAACAAAACAAAACAATCCTGTCCTTCCACCACTGCATTTACTTTTGTTCCTTTTATCAAAGGCCAGCTATGCTTTTGTTGGGCTATTTCTGGGCTCTTGATTCTCTATCACTGATCTATTTGTCTATACTTTTATGATATCATGCTGTCTTTTATTAAATATTTTGTTTAAGCATGCGATGTCCACCCTCCAACTTTTTTCTCCTTCAGTGTTGCATAAGCTATTTGGGATCTTTGACCTCTCCATGTTAACTTTGGGCCGGTTTGTCAATATCTACAGCATAAAATGCTGGGATTTTGACTTGGATTGCGTTGTCTATTTAGATAAATCTGGGAGGAAATGCTATCTTCAATGTATTGTCTCCTCACCAGTGAACATGGAATATGTCTCAAAGTATTCAGTTCCATTTTCATAAGAGTTTTGCAGTTATCCTGATGTAGACTGCAAATGGAGTCTATGTTTACACCTAACATTCCATTCTTTTGTTTGTTAAAATAAACATTATTGCACTTTAAATTTTAGAGGCCATTTGTTAACCACTAGTATACAGAAAAACAATTGACTTTTCCGCCTTCACCTTGAATTCTGCAGCCCTGCTATAATCCCTGATAAATTCATTTTTTAAAAGTTCTTTTCAATTTTCTTTTACATAGACGTTCATGTCCTTTACAAATAATGATAGTTTTATTTCCCCCAAGTCTTTATAGCTTTTATTTATTTTTCCTTTTTAAAGTATTAGCTAAGATTTATCATGTTATTTAAAAAAAGTTAAGTCCCGGTTCTTTTATTTGTCAAAGATTGTTATGTTTCCACTCTCTTGTTTTCTCTCCGTTATTCATATTTCAGTTGTTTACTTAATATATAAAGTCTTTGTTTTTCTCATTTAGTTTTAATATTATATCTTTCATTTATCTTCAGTTAAATTTTACTATTATCTAGTAGGTATTTGATAGTGTTCATATTCTATTTCCCACTAGCAACAACATTATGCTGTACACTCTACATTCTTAATATGTAAAATGCTAGCAACAATGTTCAAATTTAAAACATCCCTATGTTTATCACTAGATTCTATGATTATAGCAATAATGATAATAATTACTTCTATTTAATATACATATGTTAAATACTATGAGAAGTACTGGTCTGTGTTATCTTTAAAAATGCATTATCTTATTTAATCTTTAATGAAAAGCTTAAAAGCTTGAAAATATTCATAATCAACACAAATATAATGAAGATATTTGAAAACATTATTACTCATTAAAAGAATATTACAAACGACAGGCAAATAATGGAGCTTTATTGTAAAGGTAGCAAACAAAATGGATTCAGTGACTTTTCCTTTGGTTCCCAAACCAGAATGGAATTTAAGTATTAAACAAGTTACTCAAGCTGTCGAAACCTCAGAATCCTTATGTGTAAGACATCGATGATAATGAAGCCTATGTCAGAGTGTTTTGAGGATTAAGTGTGTGTAATATGCTTGAATCAGATACTGGCACTCACCTGGCAAGGACTGAGCAGGTTACTTCAAAGTTTTACTGGTATTCCCTAGAAGAGCTACATGACAAGGACACAATGTTCTACAGCATATTTAGCACATTTTCTGGTGCAGAAAACTGCTGTACTGAAGTTCTTCATTTATTTGATGAAACAAGTTAAATGGCTACATTATTTTTAAAATCCAAGGAGGAATCCCAAAACCAAGGAATATAAGCATATTTGTTCTCCCAACTATTTTTGCTATTTTTCTCCTTTTTAAAATTTATACAGTTTAAGATATGTACCATGAAATATGCCTGATAAATGTAGTTATTTTCAGGTTCAAATAAAGTACTTAAATATTCATAGTGAATCTAAAGTGCCAAATTTTAAATTTTTAAAAAACTAGAGTTGATAATTACATTGCATTTCCATTAAACTAGGGTGGAATTCTAATTTTCTTACCAACTTACTTGAAAACTGAATAATCCTCAAAGTGAAAGAAGAAGGGATAGAAAAATGGACAATACACAGTTAGGGCATGGAAGTCAGCAAATGGCTATGGAGAGCTCTGAGCCACATAATGATCTGCTGGTACCCAAGAGGGAGAGGAGCTGGAGCTGATCCACCGCACCAACATGCTAGTCTTTGAAGAGAGATTACAGAAAGGCAAACACTGAAGAGTGAAGCTATTTTTCTCTAGAAGGAGAGAAAATCTATACCCACCTGAACCTAATCTAAACTTTAGGATCTCAAAAGTCATGCTAGCCACCAAGAAATGAGGTGGAAGACAAACCTAAATAAATGCTTGTAAGATAAAACAATATGGACCCTTTTCTTCAGGCCACTGCATTGGCAAAAATGAACACATAAACAAAAAATCATTAAACTCGTGCAAAAGCTGAAAAATGTGAGCTGCCTGTAGAAGAAAATTACAATTAACAGGAATATATATCTTGGAATGGTCAAACAAGAATTTGAGAACAGACAACATAAATGGGATCAATAATTTATTTAAAAGATATTTAACAAATGGGTAGGAACTTACCCCCAAAATGATGACAAAAAAGTACCAAATGAAATGAAAAGAAAAAATCTAATATAAAAAATTCTCCAAGTATATAAAAAATTCTCTAACTACGGACTGACTATATGCCATGGAAGGAAACATGAGAAGCTTGTAGAATGTGTCCAGAATGAAGGACACAGAGAAACAAAGATGAACCAGTGTCTTAGATAATCGTAGGAACATTTGTGGTTTAACATAATTTTAGCTAAAGCATGAGAGAAAAAGAAGACATTTGGGACAGAAGATAAGATTTGAAAACTATTTTCCAAACTTTGAAATTGATTTCCCAATTTGATAAGAACAAAACCACAAATCTAAGAAAGCTCACTGATAACAGAAATAGATAAAACCACATCAGGAAAAAGTTAAACATGTATCACAGGTAAATGCTAAGAAAGAAAGAATGAGAAAATGTTCAAAGCAACTTAAGGCAAAAGTCATTATTCTAAAAAGAACAAAGGTAACATTTTTTCTGATTGTTTTCAGGAACAATGCAAGACAATGGACAATGAAACAGTACCTTTCAAGTGCCAAACAAAGAAAAGAAAACAGGCAGCTAAGATTTCTTTATCTAGACAAATAAAGTTGAACTAAATACATTTGGTGAGGAATAAAATACAATTTGTCATCAGCAGACATGTACTTCAATAAATAATAAATTCCTCAAACTGAATAGAAAAGATAAAATTATATTCCACACAAAGGAAGAGTACAAGAGAGAATATGACTTGACTATTAGCTATTTGCCTGACATACTTGTAATATTTAATATAAAGGCATGAGTTAAATCCAGATGGATGGTAAACAGTATATATTATAACCACTGATCATGAGAAACCCAGACTCTTAGATAAAATTGACTTCAAGATTAGCATAGATTAAAAAGGTTCTTCTAATAATTATAAAATGATCAATTCATCAAGAAGATATAAACAAACAAACATATATACACTTAATAAAAGAACTTCAAAAATAAATCAAGTAAGACTGACAGCACTAATGCAAAAATCAAATATACCATAATTTTATTTGGTTATTTATTATACTTACATTAAATCAGAAAAATTAATATAGTCACTATAAAGCATTTGCTTAATGCTTTAATAATTCAACATAATTTCTATTGTTAGGATACTTTATCAATGTACATAATTATATTTTGTAATCTTGGACTAGGCAAAATTGATTAGATGAGACAAAGTACAATAAGTAAAAAAAAACGGAAAATTTGGACTTCATCATTTTTATAAAATTCTGATACTTAAAAGATATTGTTTCATAATGTGTAGGAAAGCATACTCATGTAATGTGGGAAATTATATATATATATATATATATATATATTATATAAACACTATATATACCATGCATGAAATAAATACACTATATACATATACAAGGAACTTATCTTCCAAATCCCTTCAACCTAGTCAAAACTCAAAAAATATAGTTTTGAAATGCATAAAAAATTGAAAACAGTTTAAAATAAAACTATATAAGCAGTCAATAAATAAACAGAAAGGCCTTTAACAACATTAGTATTCTGGAATATGCAAATTGAAACCATAATGAAAAGCCAGGCCACATCTATCAGAATGAAGAAAATCAACCATAACTGCTTGTTGAAGATATTCTCTAGACCTAATAATTCCATGCAATATTAGCTATGGAAGGAAAATTAAAAACATGTCAAAATATCATGTAAATAAAATAGATCAACATAAATAAAATCTCATTCATTTTTGACAAAAACACAAATGCAGTCCAATGGTTCCAGAACCATCAGACATGTGCAGGCTAAAAAATTTTGGTTTGATTTAGTGGTCACACTGATATAAAAATTAACTCTCAAAAAAGAGCAAAATATTAAATCTAAATCAAAAGTATAAAACTTTTCAAAAACAACATAACAGGGAAGAATACTTTGGCGATCTAGGACTTGGCAAAGATTTTTTTAAACATAACATTAAAAACATGGTTAATCAAGAGAAAAATAGACAATGTGAAATAGGAAGAAAAGGGCTAAATGTGTAGGGAAAGTGGGAAGGGTAGGGGAAAGCTAATAAGGGAAAAGAAAAAAATATGAGAAAATGAAAAAATGGAAATAAAGTGTTTGTAAATTGGAGGGGAGGAGGGGGTGAAGGGAGGGCACGGACAAGGGGAAAAAAATGAGAACCAAGACATGTCATGTAAAGGTACAAGATCCCAATAATGAATGTAATTGTACTGTATACCTAAAATGTACCAATAAACTCAATTAAAAAAAATAGAGGAAATCTTGGGAAGTCTTTCACGTCACCTTAGTCAGGTTATAGTGACTGGCTCTTTGGTCAAATGTCTTACTAGATGATGCGACGAAGTGTATTTTAGAGGTCATTAACATTTAAATGAGTAGGTTTGAAGTAAGTAGATACCCTCCGTTATCAGCGTGGAGGGGTCCTCCAAATCTTTGAAAACTTTAAGAGCAAATGCAGGTGTGCACTGAAGCTAAGGTGTTTTGACTCCAGAATCCCGTGTGGAATACTCCCCTGTGATTACAGCTATCAATCAGACTGCAGAATCCTCACTACCAGTTGGTCCTGTAGATGTCGACTGACCAGGTCCTACAACTGCAAGCCAATTCTTCATACAGCCTATTTCTTTAAATTTGTGATATCTCCATATATATGTACACCTGTGTGTGTATGTGTGTGTGTGTGTGTATATATATATATATATATATATATATATATATATATTTCCTACATATATGCATATATAGATATATCATTCATTCTATTTCTTGGGAGAACACTGACTTATACACAACTCACTACATTTAAAAACTTTTGCTCCATGAAAATTCCAATGAAGAAAAGTGAAAATGAGCTTCATACTGGGAGAAAGTATTTGTCAACCACAATCCTGACAAAGAAGTAGTAATGATAATAAAGAATTTCAAAACTTAACAGTAAAAAAAAAAAATAGAAATGAAAATTTTAAAATGAGCCAAAGGCACGAGCTGGTATTTTACCAAAGACACACAGATATCGAATACATGAAGAGATGGTAAATTAGCCATGAGACAAATACAGATTAAATCTACAGTGAGATATTGCTGTACGTCAATTAGCACAAGTGACAATGAGTGAGAACGGCAAAGGCGAGCCAGGAATTGCAGAAATGGGATGAGTCACACATCACTGGGAGTGACACGAAACATTGCAGTCATTGAAAAGAGTTTAGAAGGTTCTTATCTTGCACCTCTAATCATGTAAATACTGAATGACCCAGCAGTTTCATCCAATGTATCATTCACCATGATTCTCCAGAGAAATGAGGATTTATCTTCGCATAACTACCTGCCTAGGAAACCTTCAAAGTGCTTGGTGGTGTGGAGGTTTCCCTTCTAATACTAAGCAAAGTGACTTGTAATAAACTTTCTAAAACTACCATGAAAGGATCAGTAAATGGTCAACTGGTAAATCTTACAAAGCTGACAGACAAGCCGTCTAACTAAGATCAAAACCTTATCACCTTGAGAAAAATATTGAAGATAAAGGTTTTGAATTCTGAGTAAACGTGAGTAATTCCAGTTTTACAGTATAGTTCCAGCTTTCTAAAAGAGGTATAGTAACAATGATTATATTTAATCATCTAGTGCTTTGTTCTATTCATCATAACACGGTGGTACAACAGTGATAGAAAAGATATATTAATATATATGTAAATATAATCAAAAGGTCTGTTAATTTTTGATGTATTCAGTATGTTATAGAGATATTCCAAGTTAGAAAATGTGTTTTTTACCCAAATGTCTGTGTTCTGGGATGTGTCTGCATGAAACTGGATCCGAACTTCAAGGGCAGGGGTTGAGAATCCCACATTCACATATGGTAACCTCTGCTTTTCTCTAAACTTTCTTTAATGCTGTTAAGTCTCCCCATTTTAAAGCCAAAAGGATATGTAGTAGGGCTGTTCATATAACTTGGAGTAATAGGCTGACCATACAACAATACCAAATGCTTTCCACTGAACTACATTTAGGCCAGTGCCTCAAGCAAATTTATATAACTACTGGTGGCCTAGTACGTAGGGGTTTCAAGATAGGATCAAAAGGAAAATGGGCATCCAAAAGGAACAGTGGGATGTCCTCTATGTGAGTTGGAGCTCAACATAAGAAGAAACATGGAAAACATGTGTAGCAGAGACAAAAAGAAAAGAAAGAATCAGGAATGAAGTAAACTAAAGACATGAACAGAAGTAATCAAGACAGGGACGTTGTAAAGAGCATAAAACTGACTCCATCACCAAGCCCGAGGGCTTTCTGGGAGTTTGAGACTCAATTCCTCACGTGTGATTCTCCTCTCAGTTTGAGAATAATCAATATTCAGTATTTTATTTGCTATTCAGATAAGGCTGTATTAATATCTTAATTTTACAAATAAAGGTACTGAGTTAATTTGTCCATTTTTGCTCACTCAAAAATCCATAACATTTCTATTATTCTGTCATTTCTTAACAAAAAGAAAGTGAAAAGAAAGAGTATATGGTAGGTATGAGGTTCAAATAACAAACAAACAAAAACAAAAGGAAATCATCTTAGTTTGAAGTCAGAGTCATATTTAACCTGTGGTATTTTTCCTGTCAATTGCTATTTTTCAAGTTACCTCTAAAAACCTCCAAATCTTTGAAAATGAGTTTTTCAACCAAATTCTAATTGAATATCAAATAAGTTCACTTAATGAATTGTTTTAGGTAGTTCTGTTTATGAAATGAATTGTGCTGCACACTTGCTTTGTCCAGCTTATTCTAAGACTATTCTAAGACATATTGGGAAATATTCAGACATTGTTTCTTGGGCTCAGAATTGTTGGCTGAGAAGGCGAGAGGTGTACAAGGTCAAAGTTAGAACTAGGAGGACCCGTGGCTATTCCTGCATTTGGAGGGAGCAAATTCACCTTGTGATGTGGATTCAGGTTTTTTTTTTAGCTTATTTATGCCTTTACTTATAATTTTATCATAATAGTAAAAGCAATATAATCCTGTTTAAAAATTTTAAAAACCACAAACACGTAAACAGAACCATCCGCAAAAACCCACAGCTGAACAACTAACAGTATTTGGCAAACATTAATTCCTAGCATGTTTTTCTGCAGAATTCTTTTGAAAGGGGAGCGCTTCATTCGGCTGTTTGCTTCATTTCCTAATACCATTGAAAAGTCATTCGCCGCCGGTAAACCGGTGGCAGGTGTGCTCTCCTGTCGCCAGCTGTGTCTCTGACATGGATCACAGACGAGCTCTGCCGGCAGTATGAGAACATCTGGAGCGTTTGGTGCCATTTCCACAGCTAATTTGTGACTTTTCTGTTTCAGAAAATAAAAGGAGTCTGGGACCCTCAGTCCGTATTTGTGCTGCACTAGGTCGACAATTTATTTCACATATTATTTATTAAATATGGAGGCAAAGTACACCACTAATTTACTGACTTTAAATGAAATCTTGGAACAAAAATAGTAGAAGCGAATTGATTATAATCTCCTTTGATATTTTAACAGCAACCGGTTGACAGAAAGCAAACCGAAATTCCATTCCTTTTAGGAGCTAGCGATAGCAACACATAGAAGACATGCGGTATTTGTGCAGTGAGAGAATTGATTAGGTTTATTTTTCTAATTTATTTTGTAAAATCATATCCATTGAAAATGCTTATGAAATAGCAGTTCTGCCAACATTGCACTACCCACGACCAATCTATAGGGACTTCCCACAAAGTGGCAGCAAATGAAACCATTTCTGCTTAGATGAAGATACTCATGCTCAAAGAATTAAGATCAGTGCTGCATTAGTCAACTTCCCTATCACTGGACACACTCCTGGACACACCCAACTGAAAAGCTGACCGGTTTAAGTGGGTTCATAGTTTTCTTCCTTGGCTGGATAGCTTCGGGGCACAAACATCGCGGCGGGAAGGCCTGGCAGAGCAAAGGGGCTCAGTTCATGGAGGGCGAGAAGCAGAACACGGCAACAGTGCCGTAGAGGCAGTGAGGAGACCGGATGTACACACTAAAGTTGTACTTCCGTGAGTTAACAGACACAGAAGGTGCTCTACTCACTCTCCGAGGGAATCCAAAGCCAGGCAAAAGGAAACACCACGCCGACCACCAAAAGTGGCTGAACTCTGTGACTAGCACTTGGGAAAAGGGAATCTTTCCCAGGCTAGGATTCCAAATACCATCACCTTCCACTGTGTTTTCTAAATAACATTACAAAGACTTTCAACTTGCTTTGATTGTATGAGTTCAGTAGAAAGAGATTACTTTTTTTTTCTTTACTACTGATTTAATCCAAACAAACTAGAATCATATTGTGGACAATGAGAAAATTTCTACCAGTCTATTCATGATGTGAGTCATGTTCACCTATAAAATTTTAGAAATATGAAACTGTGGGACTTAATGTGTTTCAAAGCTACGTTATTCCAGGGAAACTGCACGGCAGATGAGAAACAGCAATGCCGTAGACATTCTGATGATCACCAGGGTCCTCAGTAACTCGGAAACGGGGATGAGCAAACATCTGAAGGAGAAGCCCGCCAGGTCAGTCCGGTCTCATGGATGTTCAGAGAAAGGCACAACGCAGCCTCTCGACGCCAACACTGCTTAGAGCTCAGCTTCAATACTGTTTCACTTGTGAAAGGATCTGACTCCCGAAAAGATAAGCCACCCATGGCAGCAGCAGCCTGTCTCAATCCTCTTCCCTGGGAGGCTAGAGTCCCAGGAGACAGCTCTGCAGAGTAGATCCCAACGGAGGGCACAGGGAAGAGTCACTTAGTGGGCAGGGACCCAACAAGGATCAGTGATGGACAACAGGAAGAAAAATGGACGCAGTGCTGGGCAGGGCTGCAGAGCCAAGCTTTGAGCAATTGGTGGGTCAGGGAGCACAGGCCACAGCTGTGCATGGTGTGATCCAAGGACAAAGAAGACTCTGCCACATGCCACGGTGGGCACCACACTCACACACTCCCAGACCTGTGCCGGTGTGGTAGCCGGTCCACCACCTGCCCTCCAAGTGCCAAGAGTGCTGTGCCCTAGGGATCCATCCAGATGCCACTGCAGTGAGCTCCGTCCCACCAGCTCCCAAACATGGATACATTTGAAGCAGAAGCTCTCCTGTGGTGAGCCCAAGCTCTAAACTCCACTGAGGGTGTGATGGAGACTGAGAAGCAGAGGGTGAGTCTGGCAGAGGAGTGAAGCCTGAGAGGAGAGAGGTTTGCCCCCCGGAGAGGTGCAGAAACAGCAGATTTAAGCATCTTAAGGATTATCATGGAGGGAAGAGAATGGAAATCGAGAAGGCCCTTTAGAGACCAATAGATGACCCAGTACATAGCCTTCCTGCTGTGGCTTCCTCACCTCCTACGCATTTAAAGTGATCTGATCATAAAACAGCCAAAAGTCTCTTGCTAGTCATATCCACAGGCACGAATAGAAGCTTAACAAAGCCCTGCCTACAAAGAGAATGGCAAGCAGGCTCAGGAGTCTACCTGGAGCCCCAAAACTCTACACGGTGGACAAGAGAACAAATTGCCAGAGGAAAAGCAGCTCACGCACCCATCAAAACATCCAACTTGGTAGTCACAGAGAGGACCGGATTTCAGCCTTCCTTATCTGCTGCTGGCCAAGGTACCTCTGTTCATGAGCAGAGGGGGAAGAGCAAGCCGGCCAAACCCGAACTGAAGTATACACAGAACGGAGTGAAGACTTGGTAGGTTTGCATGTGTGTTTGTTTTCTCTTTGCTTTTTCTTCTTTCCTCCAGTGTAATCGAGAGAATAGAAATTAATTTGTGCATTAGATAGAAAGTTTCCTAGACATGGGAGAATCCACTATACACAAGTTTTCTGTGAGCATACGGATTGGTTCCTAACCTTCCTACAGCTCCTCCCAATCTCCAATTATACATCTGTCCCTCTTCTTCCTTTTCCCCAGGCCCACAAAGAGCCTCTTCAACTACTGCCCCCTACCCATTCCACGTATATAAATAATATCACCAGACTGCACTTCTTTTCTTTCACTGCTGTCACCTCCCTTTATCTCTTGCCTTCCTTCTGAACTATTTTCTTTGTCTCTCCTTCCCTCATCACCCATCCCAGCCTATTTGCCATCAGTACCGTTTCCTTTCTCCCTGCATTATTGAAAACAGAGTGATCATGAGATAAATGACAATGTGAAATAGGAAGAAAAGGGCTGAAGGTGTAGGGAAAGTGGGAAGGGTGGGGGAAAGGTAATAAGGGAAAAGAAAAAAACATGAGAAAATTAAAAATTGAAATAAAGTCTTTGTGAATAGGGAAGTGGGAAGTAGGAGTGAAGGGAGGGCAGGGATAAGGGGAAAAAATGAGAACCAAGACCTGTCATGTAGAGGTACAAGATCCCAATGATGAATGTAACTGTACCGTATCCCTAAAATGTACCAATAAACTCAATGAGAGGGGAAAAAAAAGAAAACAGTGAAATATTTAAATCAAGTGTTAAAGTATATGATTGACGTATGGTTGGGTTGACAGATGCTAATATAAACAGCAGTTCTTCCCTCTGGGCAACACAGTGACTGGGACTGACCCTGTTACAAAGAGTAGACTGGACAGGGGCACAATCACCAAAACAGAACAAGTGCCAAGGTGACCACCCAGGGAGGCACATACTTCCTGAAGAAGTCTCCTCCACAGCAGTGACAGAGGTACTTCATCCTAAGCGATCTTCCACCCTGCACACCAAACAGTAGAGAAATGACAAAACAAAGCAACAAGATCCTTCTGTCTCACCTCCTCAAAGCCTGCTCACACAGGCACTGAAATGAAGGAAGTTTTAGGAAAAGGACTAAAAGAGTAAATGATTAAAGTATTTGAAGAGATCAAAGAATAAACCAATAATCAAATGCATCAGATGGTCAGTGATAAACAGATAAAGAATCTAAGTAATAACGTATTTAATGAATTTAAACACAGGTAAGAAGATGGCACCAAAGTCTTTACTTAAATAACAGGAGAGATATTTTTGAATCTAGGGTAATAATTAAGAATGCAGGTAAATGATGCAATGTAGAACCGCAAATATCCACATCCAGAAAAGAACCTATGCATGACACAGCAAGGATAAAATCCCTGTTAGAGAAATACATCTATGAAGACAAGCCTGTCAGAAAAACTGCAGATTTCTCAAAGCAAACATTAATGGCCAGAACAGCTTGGAGTAAAGTTTTTCAAGTTCCAAAAATACCCCAACACCAATATACATTACTACACTCTGCAAAATTATCTTTCAAAATCGATAGAGAACTAGACTTTTCAGGAAAAACACAACCTAAAATATTCATGGCCATCAAATCAGCATGCAGAGACCATTTTAGAGAATCTGAGGCAGAGAAAGCAAGGCCAACATCAGCAAAGAGCTCACCTGAAAGAATAAAACTAACTGGGAAAGTAGTTAAACAGAAGGAGAAAGGAAAGGAAGGGGAAGCGTACTGAAGAAATAATTCATTTACAGGATTCAGCAAATACCTCTCAATAACATTCAGTGTCAATGATCTTAACTCTCAATCAAAGCACATGACTGGGAGACTGAGCCAAAAAATGAAACTTAACCATATGCTGCAACAAGAGAATCACCTTTACACACACACACACACACACACACACACACACACACACACACTCAAAGGACACAGTGTAAGTGAAATGATGGAACACGATTATCTAACTGGAGAATGCTAAATGGAAGAAAGAGTAGCTAGCCTGTTTTCAGACAAAATGGACTATAACCCAAAACTGATCAGAAGAGATGAAAATGGTCCCTACAAACTAGCAAAGGGTACTATTTTACAGGAAGAAGCAACAAATGTAAATATATATGCACTGAATGCTGGCTCACCCAATTACATCAAGCAGAAACTGCTAGACATAACAAAACAGGTAGACATGAACATAGGCACAACAGGGTTTCAGGGCACTCTCACAATGTTACCACTCTAGCAGACAAAAAAAATCAAGAAAGAAACATCAGAGTTGAACCACAACATCAAAAAATTGGACTTAACAAATATCTACAGAGGGTTTAGTCCAATAGCAGATACACATTTTTCTGAATGTATCAAGCACATGAAACTTCCTCCAAAATAGATACAGTATCTTAGGCCATAAAGATTTCTTAAATGAATTTAAAAAAAAAAGAATTGAAATAAGCTTTTGCATACTATCAGGTCAAAGCAGAATAAAAGTAGAATTCCACAGCAAATAAAAGCACAGAAACTATGCAATTAAATAACACACTCTGAGATAATCAGAAGGTCACAGAGGAAATCGAAGAATAAATTACAAACTGCCTAGAATCAAGTGCCAATGACAGCACAATATACCAAAGTCTGCAGGACACAATGAAAGCCTTTCCAAGATGGAAGCTTATATTTGTGAATGCCCACATTAACAAATATAATTGAGTGATTCCAAATAAAAAACTCACTGGTGAATGTCAAAGTCCTAGAAAAGGAAGAGCAATCAAAATTCAAAAAAAAAACCATAAATATTTCTGAATGGAAATTAATGAAATTGAGTGTAACAATAAAAAGCTTTGATAAAGAGTTATTTCTTTGAAAGAATGAACAGGATTGATAAACATTTAGCCAAACTTACCAAAGGAAAGAAAATACTCACATCAATGAAATTAGAAATGAAAAAGGCAGAATCACAAAGGACACCACCAAAATCCAGATGAAGAAAAGAAAATATTTTTAAAATGTATATTTCAACAAATTAGAAAATCTAGAAGAAATAGGGAAACATATAGACACATGTAAATAACCAAAACTGAACCAAGACGACATAAAAACGCTGAGTAGGCAGAAAGCAGGGAATGAAAGAGAAGTAATGAAAACTCATCAACTAAGAAAACAGAAGGGCTGATGGAGTCACTGCTAAATTTTACCAGAACAATAAGGAAGGAATGACACCAATACTTCTCTGAGTCTTCTATGAAATTTAAAGGGAAGGAGCATGCCAAACTCACTCCTTAAAGCTGGCATTATCTTGATACAAAACCCAGACGAAGAGCTAAGGAAGCCTGTAAACCAATCTCCTTAACAGACATAGATGCAAACACCCTCAGCAAGGTGTTTCCAAACAGAGTGAAACAAGTTATTAACAACTTCACCTGTCATGACTAACTTGGCTTCAACATATGTAAAGCAATAAATGCAATAAAATGAATAAACAAAAGTAAGGATACCAATCATAAGACCAAAGCATTAGGTGTAGAAAAAGGTCTTGGACAAAAATCCAACATACATTCATGATGAAAAAGAAAAAAAAAACTGACAATATTGGGTGTAGAAAGAACTTGTCTTAAACTGATGACAAATATATCGCAATCTTATAGTAAATGGGGAAAATCTGAAAGAATTTCTTCTAAAATGACAAAAGATGAGGGTGTCCATTCTCACCACTCCTGTTCAATATACTACTTGAAAACTTAGCTCAAGCAATCAGGCAAGAGAAAGAAATAAAAGGTGGACAAATAGGAAAGGAAGAATTCAAACTATACTTATTTGCAGGTGACAAAATCTTTTACACAGAATACTCCCAGAAATTACACCAGAAGCCTCTTAAAACTAAACAAATGCAAAAAAAAAAGGTCAGGATACAAAACTAATACACATTAGCAATACCATTCCAGTACACCTATAGAGTACCCACTGATAAAGAAATGAGACAAATAATCCTATCCATAGCAGCCTCAAAAAAGTAAATACCTAGGCATTAACTAAAAGTAAAATACTTCTATAATCAAATCTATGGTATTATGTAAAGAGAGATCAAGGAGCACATTAGAAAATGGAAAGGCATTCTATGTACCTGGACAAGCAGAAACAGTATTGTCAAAATGGTCACATTTCTAAAATATTACACACACACACACACACACACACAAACAGACCTCACAAATGTAGAGACCCAATCCAAAAATGGGCATCTGAAATGAACAGATACTTCTCTGAAGAAGTAGAAACAACAAATAAATATATTTTAAAATGTTCAACATCACTGGTCATTTGAGAGAAGCAAATTAAAACAACTCTGAGATTACATCTCAGATTGGCTATTATCAAATCAACCAATAACAAATGCTGGAAGGGCTGGGGGAAAAAGAAACCCTTTTCCACTGTTGATGGGAGTGCAGACCAGTGCAACCACTGTGGAAGTCAGTGTGGAGATCTCTCAAAAATTAAAACTAGAGGTTACATTTGACCCAGATATTCCCTTCATTGGTATCGTCCCCAAAGAATTAAAGCATCATGCCACAGCTGTATATTCACTTCGATGTATATAGCAGCACAGTTTGTAAGAGCTAACTCTTGGAAACAGCCCAAATGACCATCAACAGACAAATGGATGATGAAGATATGTGTGTGTGTGTGTGTGTGTGTGTGTGTGTGTGTTTTAATAAAATGTAGTGCTACTCTACCATAAAGAAATATGAGCTTGAGATATTCATAGCTAAATGCATGGACCTCAGGGCCATACTCTTAACTGAAATAAATCAGACACATGTTTAAATACTGCATTGGTTCCCTGATGCAGGGAACTGAGAGTGAAAATAAGGACTGAAATATAGAACAGATATTAGGAAATGGGAAGAAAATGTTCAAATGGAAAGGGAAACAAGGGAGGGGTGATAGAGAAAGGAAGGAAGAGACAAGAAAAAAACCTAAAAATAGAAGGAAAAATGGAAACAAAGTTTTTGTTTGTTGAGGGAGGAGGGCTTGAGGGGAGGGAGGATGTGAAAAAAGAGACGGGATGTATCATGTGCAGGTGCCAATTCCCTGTGAGGAGCGTATCATTATGTATATCTCAAATGTACCGATAATACTTTGGTTTTAAAAAATACAAAAATAAAGAAAAATTAAATTCAAACTTCACCTTTCATTTTTTCATATTACAGTATTTCAAGGGACAAATGGGCAACCATCCAAAAATATTAATTGCAAACTCAATCACTGTGTCTATGTGGGTGTATGAAATACGGGAAACACTACAAAGTAATTTATCATCAGTGTTCCAATAAGGATGTGGCTCTTATCGTCCGCACCCCAAAGTGTTCATTCAGATGAGATGTGAACATTTTTGGATGAATGTGTGACTAATGGATAGAGACTAATATATTTTCCTGCCCCCACTTTATTGAGAGCAGAGTATTTCTTTATCAGTGCCCACTGTGAGAAAGTGTTCCGTGCTATTTTTTTCTTGGACCTATCAGCTTTTAGATAACAGTGGTAGTTATTTAGAAAGATGATTTTTTATATGATTTGAGGGGTGGTATGTCAAGCAAATAGTAAAGGGTCAAATATCTGAAAGCAGCTTATTTTGGCACTAAGAAAGAATGAACAATCATACCTCTGCTGAGACCCGAAAATGTTGGCCTGTTTTGGGCACCTAAAGAAATTACCCATGAAATGAACATTTGGGACCTGACTCATTACAATTCAGCATTAGTGCTTGGAGATGAGTAAGAATCTCTGAATAGATACTGAGAACGAGAGAGAGAAAAAATGCAGGGGAAATGACAATGCTGCTTAACAACACAGGAAACAGAGTCAGTGGAACAGGAAGATGACAGGTTAAAAGGGGCACACATCCCAAGCCATGGGAAATAACACATTCAAGTACTCGAGAAAATAAAGTCTATTGATGAAATACCAGTTTTCATTTAATTTGTTTGCTTATGGCACTATGTATTCTGTGTAGTTTTACATCTTTATTTTAGTCAAATATATTTAGTCAAGTATTTCATCCTGCAAAGACGATAGTCTTTTCACATAATCAAAAGCTGTAGGCTCAGTTGTAAAATTAGGTTTTGTTAAAAGACACAAGGACAAAATGTTACATATTTCATTTGGAAAGCAGACTTTTAGAAGAGGATATTGTAATACTGCGAGAATATATGTTTCATAAATATATTATATCACTTTCTATAAAATATTTAATACATGGCACTACTGATTTCTTAGGGTCATAGGAGAACTTCTCACGTTTGATTAGGAAGGTTTCATGGATGCCTCCTCTGCCTTTTCTATGCTGACCTGTATGTTGGCCATGATCTAGACCTTCTGAATGACACTGCACATTGCTAAGCTCACTGTGATATGGAAGAATGTTGTAGTTACAGAACTGAGTAGATCCTATAGCTTTCAGTTGCATATGTTGAATATATCCGCCCAGAATTTGCATGTCATAAGCGCAGTCTTCCATCTGGGGATGTTCAAAGGTGGCAGAACCTTTAAGATGTTAAGGACTTGGTGCAAGGTAACTGGGTCCCAGGAAATATCAAAGTGCCCCTGTGAGTCTCCAGTTCCTCTTTGTCTGAGAGTGGGCTGGTATGAAAGAACAAGTTACGTTCTGCTTCTCTCTGGCTAGCTCACCAGATGCTTCCTTCCTCATTTATTCTCACCACAATGCCATTTGTCACAAAGCCCTTACTGGAGGCTGAATAAATAGGATCACATATTCTTGACCTTTCTGACTCCAACACTATGAGATAAATATAAACACCATGAACTCGTTTTTCTTTTTAAAATAACTAGCCTCGAGTATTTTGTTATAGCAACAGGAAACAGGCTAATACCCAAAATAATTCTGCGCACTTATTTCTTGAGTGTAGCTCCATTATATCATAGTTTCATTAACTTTGCTAACTTATACATAAATATTCACAATAAACATATACATACAGACATACAGTTATACAATCCTTTATGTAATATATATGACTATACCTAAGTATCACTGTGGTGTGCCTCTTTCCCTAACTGACATTCTCTCTGGTTGCTCTCTGTTTTAAAAACGAGATAAATTCCATATGTTATGGAATACTACACATGAGAAACAATGTTTGGTGTTTACATACATTATAAAATACTATGTGGTTAATCCTTGCATATTAGTCAGCTTTCCATTACTGAGACAAAATACTCGACATAAAGTAGGAAAGCTTTACTTTTGCAAGAAGATGAAAAGAGTGAGAGAAGGGCCAAGAACAAGCTACACCCTGAGAGGCATACATCCCATTACCCACCCCAGCCAGTTAGGACCACGCCCCAGCAAATCCACTGAGCTATGAACCTTTCACGGTTCAATTTATTGAGTAGTCACCTTAGCACAACCTCTAGAACATAATTGTATTGGTGCCCAAGCCTTTCATCTGTAAACTTTTGGGGACAATTCACATTTAAAGTGCTCAAATACAAGTACAGAAAAATGCAGAGAAAATATTAGCTATGAAGTAGTATTTTTCACTACATCGTATGAAAAAGAAATTTGAATCCAATTGTCTTAAAATAGCTACTACAAATATACATACAGATTATAAGAATATTTATGAAAATATACGTGCATATAGAAACATATGCCTCCTTATAAATTTATTCTTTTATCCTGATCATTCCTTTATATGACCCTTTTCCATGCCCACTACTGTCTATATTAGTTATAAGTAGATCGTGACCTCCTGGGTGGTAACAATTTCACTCTTTGAATCTAAATTGTCCCTAGTTTTCTTGTTTGATGCCACATTGTACATGATAATTTTGAATGGTTCTTGTTGTTAGTTCCTTATGTTAAAAAACTGGGTGAGTCAAGGAATATTGTTTTCATCTCTCTGAGAGCTAACATAACCCAAAACCTGCATTATTTAAATGGTGGGCCAATAGACTAAATCCAAAATCCAGAATATAATTTCTGACAGGCTATTGAGAATTCTCCCATTCATAATCAAAGATTCTCAGTGCTCCTTAAAAGCAAAAAGGAGTAAAGCTCTGTACCTTAACATCAGGTGATATCTCCATTTCTACTATGTAATGGCCAAGACTGGAAGTGTGATGACACAGAGGTTCTCTTTGCTAACTGCTTCTGTCACTTCTAGGTAACCAATTAAACCTTTCTGGACCTAGTGAGTCCTCTGAAAATCTCTGGTTGAATGACTGTTAGAGTTGAGTGATTGAAGGGGCTGAAGGGAGGGCAGGGGAATGGTGAAAAAATAAGAACAAAAATACATCATGTAAAGGTACAAGATCCCAATGCTGAATGTCACCGTATTGTTTACATTAAATGTAACAATAAACTTAATGAAAAAAAACAGCTAAAGGTAAAAAAATAGACTACCAGCACATTGGCTGGCCCTCAATGCCATTTGATAAATTAGCATTAAATTTCACACATTGATTTTTAGGGAAAAATGATATTATGACAAAGAGCAAGGAAGTGACATAGCGCAGAGGACTCTGGCTCCTACATTTTCAGAACTCCAGTGGGAAATGTGCAGGGGGAAGGTACTTTTCAGACTTTACCTGAAGTAGAATCTTTTGTTACTTTCAAAATATGGAGGCCCCTATAAATATCTACTTTAAAGACTCTGCTGTACTCAGATGTTATGTTTTTCTTTTCTTCATTTCAAAACGCCGAAGACTTTGGGTTTGCTCCCATCTCCAGATTGTGCTTTCTTATTTTCATCAGTTGTTTCCGTGAATTATCCCCCCAATCTTAATGTTAGAACATCTCAGGAGTTAGAGCACCCTCTGTCTCATCACACAACCCCCCTGATTTAAACATTGGTTTTCTCATCTAATGTTTTTAACATCATCTCTATGCTAACCACAGCCAAGTCTTTCTCTTTCCCTGACTTCTAAACTCAACCTTTATAAACCTCAGGTCCTTTATGATATGGCATTGGGGAGGATCACACACTTCTCAGATGTCCAAAGTGATCTCCTGTCTACATTCTCCCCTTTGTTATTTGGCTATTTCTTTTTCTTTTCTTTTCTTTTTTTTTCTGCAGAGCACAACTTCATCTTTGCCCTGCTTAAGTCCCACCTGTGCGTCATCTTTCTTCCCCTTCTCTCACACCTCTCATCCAGTGTATTGGAAATCATGTTGGCTTAGCCCTTCAGAACTTACCTGCACTTTGGATTAGATACTTCTGCCTCCCTCCTCTGGTACTGGGCTTACCCAAGTCATCACTATCTCTTATACCTATATTATCATAATATCCTTCATACCCTTTCAGGGATCACCCTGCCACAAATCTTGTCCCTTACTTGCTGTCTTCAGCAAGTCTTACCTTTGAAAACTATAACTACGTTGATATTACCATTCTGCTTAAGTCCCCACAGTGGCTTCTAACTTCTCACACATACAAAGCCAAATTTCTCCCTTCCTGCCAATATCCCTGATCCTGTTAGCACTCTGAAGTCAGGTCTTACAACCTCCTCTTGCCTTTTTCTTTCTCTCAACACACTGGCTTCTCTGATCCTTAAACTTCCTTTGGACTTTTGCTTTTGCAATTAGATCCGTTTCTTCCTGATTGTCTCTGTAGCTAAGACCTTTATATACTAAGAAATTTTGTGTAAATCTCTTCTTCTAAGAGAGTGAGCTATAAGAAGTCTATTTAAAATTGTGTTTCTTCCCACCTAATATTTCCTTATTACCAAATATCCTGATTCCCCTTAAACAATTTTACTTTTTGTTATTTTTCACAAAATATATAAACCTCACACATATCAGGTTGTCCCCTTATTCTGTTACCATCTATTTCCACTCTGGAATTTCAAGTCCACTTGAGAAGATAATTATCACTTTTGCATCTGATGCTTCTGAAACAGAAAGGCAATCAGCTGGATCATAGTAGGTACTTATGAAATATTCATTATTGAATGCATAATACAAAGTTATCAAGAAATCACCACTTTTCAGAGTATAAGATCTTCATTAATTACATAAATTCTGCCCACTGTGCTATAAGAATTATATGACCAGATTTTCACCTTGGCATTCTTTTTTGCTAGGACTAGAAAGAGTTCCAACAGGAAATAAGGAGGTGGGATGTTTGTCAAGATATATTAATGAAGTTGGCAGTGTGCAAATTTGCCCGGATAGATTTGAAATGTGGGAAGAAACCATGGTTTTTTGAGCTATGCAAATTTGCTAGGATACTTCACTGGGGAAATTACGGATGAGTTTTGATAATACGGTTCAGTAACCTATGCATTGAAAGTGCTGTAATGGCTGTACCGCTTTTGTCACTTTGATGTTAGCATCATTGTTTTTAGTAGCTTTAATTACTGTTCTTCTTCATGTATCCAAATCCTGGATTCCTCTACCATAACTTAATTCTGCATGGATAACAATGATACACGGAAAATAAATAAGCAGAATATAAGTAACATTGCAGTATGGATCAATTTCAAAATGCAGGGTGAGTCTGTACAGCTTGAGCACCCTACTAAACATAAGCAGCCCTGATTTAGTGGCTCTGGCTAGATGTGGGTGCCAGGCTCTCATGCCAAGGATAAAACATTATATTACATGAAAATCATTCTACAAGCATATAAACAAAATCGTAAAATTTCCATTAAATTATATCCCACATATCCAATTACAGTCTGTGAAAGAGATCACTGATGTATTAGTATGCCCAAGTAATATTTCCCCATGTCCGCCTCATGCTAAAGCACTAGAACTGGCTTACATGCACAGCCTACCAACATACTTTAACTTGACTCCATTTAACCTTGTACAATACCTCTGCTTCTCACCCATATCAAGTAGCCTAAGGCTTCTCAAACCAAATAGGCATAAGAATAATTTGAGGAGGGAGTGAAAGCCCTGTAGGCTTGGGTGCAATTAAGTAGGTGAGGGTCTGGTATTCTCCTAAGGAGATACCAAGTGTCTAAATCACAATAAGCACAGAGACTACTAGGGCTCCTAGTTGACCTTTTATACCTTAGGCACCTGCCCCTTGCTTTGGAGATTCTTATTCTTCAAACTGAAGTACAGCACAGGAAGGTCCCATGTGGAAAACTTCCCTAGGAGATTCTCATCAGCGTTCTGAATTAAGAAACAGTGCCTTGGTTCTCGGAGTACTCTTCCCTCACATTTCTATCAGTCTGCAAGGATGTCTCTCCCCTTATCATTCATGAAAAAGACATGTCAGAATCTCCCTGATGTACAAGGTGGGTGAAAGACCGGGATGGCTCTTAAAGATTCCGTTTCTGACGCTACTTTTGAACAATTAAATCAGAATCTCTTATAAGGACGACTAGGAATCCACACTGTGTTTCAGATTTGCTAGATGGTTTTCTTGCACAATCAGTTTAGAGAAATTCTTGTTTAGCACTTCTCTTCCCTTTAAACAAGTTTTGAACTCACTGCACAGAAATCTCTGGACTGGAAACTGATGTCCGTATTTCTTAAAAGTTGCCCAAGTAGATATTTGAAGGCCATCATGTTTAAGGGCTCCTGTACTGACTCCAGTTTCTTGGCTCATTTTTTGTTCTTTTTGCCTAGCATTCATTCATCAAACAGTGATCCTCTTTGGGTTTATCAGCATTTTAAAAATAGATCTTGCAGTTTAGCACTTATTTTAATTCTTAAGGTATTTCTCCCCCTCTCCTTCTATAAATCCAAGGTAAACAAAATAGAAAATTATACCTTCTAATTCTTTTGTGAAGTATCTCAAGCTATAACCTATTTTGCAATATGAAAGACTTGCTTAATAAAAATTTAAATGAATGAATGGAGGCATAGTGGCACACAACTGTAACCCCAGCATTTGAGAGGCAAAAGCAGGAAGACCGCAAGTTCAAGGGCAACCTGCACTACAGAGAGAGAGATGAAGGTCAGACAGGATATACAGCAAAACTCTGTCTCAAGCAAAATAACAAAAACATTTAATTGAGTGACATCATTTTCAAATGCTTATATTTCAAGGCCTCTTGTTTCCTATTAACGATCTTAATCATATAACATTATAAATCTTATATTAATAAACAGAACTGTGAAACTTAAATACATTATTAAAACTTAGTAATATTAGGAAATATTCTGTACACTTGTAAGAATTATCTGAATTGATAAGCATAAAATAAAAATATTTTTATGTTCCCCTCATTTTGCCACCACGATAAACAAAAATTTTTAATCTCAGTAAACTTATCTGTTTCGATAAAGAATCTTTCTGAGCTGAATAAATGAAGTTTGTAAATTAATAATTCTGAAGACTGTGAAGAGAGGGAGATAAAGTCCTTGAGTAAAAATATTTATGAAGTTTAAAATGGTAAGCAACTTCATGCGAATAATCATATCTGCGTGAGACTATTTATGATGACTGGGAAGGAAGTCATGGAAATCTGTTCATCCTGGTAGTTCCGCATCTGTGCTGGAGCCTGCGCTGGACGCATGCGCGGAAGATGAGTCATCCTTCCATTTTGATTGTTTTGCTTTTTATCTTTTAATTTTTCACATTGCTTTCCCTTTGTGCTAAATATTTTTGATGATTTTAAGATGCAAGAAATAATGAGAAAATACATCAAATATCCACATATGTCAAAATAAACTATTTTAAAAATCGCTTTTTCCATTTTCCATTACAGAGCACTAGAAATTCTATCTGCTATTCATCATCTGTGCAATGACAAAAACAACAGGAAAGAAAACAGAACATTAAACTGTGGCCCTGCTCCCTGGGATTTTGGAGGCCTTATATGCTAAAGCTGTCAAGATGAGAATGGAAAGAAACGAGGTAAACGAAAATGACCAAATAACCCTCCCTAAATCCTTTCATTGATGGTGTCATTTATAGTAGGAAATCTATAATTTCATTTTTTTCTGCTTTTTTGATAGGCCAGAAACGTTAGATGGATTTATAAATATACTGTGATGGACACAGGATGAATCACTTATCGGCTGCCTCTTCCTTTGGGACAACTGTAATGATACCCTGTTAAGATATTTTTTTCTACAGGTTTTTTTTTTTTCTCTAGTGATTTCAGGTTCGTCTATCATCTATTTATGTATATGTCTACCTTGCTAAATATACATATGTGAGTATATATGTGTGTGTGTGTGTGTGTGTGTGTATACAGAGAGAGAGAGAGAGAGAGAGAGAGATGCCTTTTATTTTATTTTTAGTGTACAATGAACTTAATTACTCTAGAACAAAGTAATTAGCAATGGCATGGTCAGAATTTTACAGCTCCCATCATAATTTCTACTAAATCTATGTTCTTTGATTAAAGAATGAAGCCCAGTAGAGAGTTCTTGGTGGTTTTCCTGGGAGACTAGGAAAATCAAGGTAATTCTTACTGATGACACAGTTTACAGGGTGGTACATGAACATTAGTTTATAATAAGAAATCCTGGTTATGTTATAACGTAGTATATTTAGCATGGCTTTAAGACACTAAACACTATGGAATATAAAATAGGCATGATTTGGAAAGATTTAAACACCAGACTTTGAAGGAAGTTTAGTTTTGCAGTGGGGTCATTGCTAATTACATTCTACAGATTATCATTTGTAGATGATGGCAGAGAAGCATTTCTCTAGGCTAACTTGTTTTCTGAATATGGAAAAGAAAGAAAATGCCTTGAGTGTATGCTTGATTCACGTCCATTGATCCCATCGTTGACCGTGTCACATAGGCATGTGCCAGAGCAAACTTGCATCAAGTTAGTCTTTTCTGAGTCAAGGACAAAGGCAGCAAGAACACAACCTTTGTCACTAGAAAGTGGAAAGCCCAAGTGGCAAGATGTTATCACTTAGATTAAAAAAAACAAACAAACATGAAGTAATAAATCTAATTGTATGTTGAAAACTCGACAGGAAGATGAGGACATAAAGCAGCCTGAGATTTCATGAAATAGTTCACAGAGGAAGTGGCATTTGAGCTCACACTTGAAAAAAAAAAAAAAAGAAGCAAAACACATTCTTTTTCTGCAACAGTGGGTCAAGTTCAGGGGGGTTGCAGGAAGGAGTGAGAGAGGGATGGGGTGTCCTGCAGGGCCTTGAGGTTGTGTTGTCTAGCGTAGTATGGGTGAGCACCGTGGGCCGAGAACAACTGGCATCTGTTTCAGGTGTTTGTGTATGGGAACAGAGCAGCAACTTTGCTAGAAAGACAAGATCTCTAATCCGTATAGTTTTAAATCATTGTCCAAAACTGAGAAGCCACTAACGAAGTTTGAGAAGAGATGTAAATGTAACCCGCAGGAAGTGCCCGCTCAGTTGACAATCGCTAGTTTGATTTGATGTAAATGTCCCTGGAGAATTGTGATTGCATAGTAGGTCCAATTTATCTAATCCTCCCTTGGGTAAATGAAAATATTCAGGCAGGAGCAGACAGACCACCAATGAGGTGGAACAGGTGGGACAGAGAGCTCCGGTGGCCTGGTCCTAAACCAGTCCTTTCTTCCTGCTTCCCGAGGAAGAATTTCTTATTTAACCCGTTGAACCTCTGTGCAGCAGTGAGCATATGAGCACACAGGATGCCAAGGGTAAATATGTCTGCTCTAGGCCAACGGTTGTTGGTCCTTTTAGGCTGGAGTCTACGATGCATTTGATCACAGAGAGATGAAGGGAGGGCTTCCTGCTGGCAGTGGGTGTGTATGGGGATGCTCATGAACGCTTAATTTTAGAAGACAAAGAGCACCTCTTCCATCTACTGCATGTAAAACCTGCCAGTATAGAAGGACATCCTTGGTTGGCCAAGGACTAACCCATGGCACAAGGCGAAGAGATAGGACTGAGGGATGAAGGTCCATGACAATGTCGGGGAGCCTCTTACAGACTGCAATGCTTAACTTCTTCATTTCATGGTAATGAAATCTTCCTAGAATCTGAGCAAGTTACTTTTCCCTTAGTTGTGGTTGAGAGTATCTTAACTAACACAATAATCGAAAGTTCGAAAATTTTCAAAGTTAACAGTATATATCTCATTTGATTTAAATATGAACAGAAGATGTGAGAAAAGCAAATAACTGTGCAAAATCACATGATTAAATATAATCAGAATTAGGGTTCCGGAGTACCACAAATATTGTGTTTCTTCTTTAATATATTTCAGTTTTTAAAAGTACATTATCTTAGCAGAATCAAACCACCCTACATCCCATGTGATGTGGAATAAATAGGTCCTGTTTTAATTGCTTTTCTCCTTGCTGAGTCAAAGTACCCAACACTCACAAGATAAGGGAGGAAAGGTTTATTTGGATCACAGACGGTAGAGGTTTCAGTCCATAATCGGCTGGTTCCAATGCAACATGGTACGGCAGAGGGGAAATAGTTCATGGCCCACAGAAGGCAGCAAAGCAAGCGAGGAAACCAAGGCTCTCTCTGTCTCTCCTTTATATTTCATCCAGGCTACCTTCTCTTAGGGATAGCACTCACGCCCTCAATCCTAGTGCCCCTTATCTCAGCACTGAACCCTGACTCAATCCCAGAGTCACACACTCTAGATCCAGTCACCTCTGAAGAAGCTCCACCCACCATGACTACACAAGGCTCATTATCCAGATACAAGCCATAACATGTGCTCAATTAACCCGGATGACTAGACTATGAATCCTTATTTCCAGCTCTGCCTAAGAAATCAAAAGTTTTGACATTCACCATCTTACTATGGCAGTGAGGAAACACACGCAACTTACAACTCAGTGAATCAAAGCTCCACAGGTTTACAGGTTTTACATACTTTGCTCCCTCTGACATTGTGAATACCTTTTTTATTGTCAATGCTATGTTCTTAGTCTACTAACGATGACTTAATTGGAAATAGTTCATTTTGTGGTTAAAGTTTTTTGTGGGTTAACAATGTTACATATATGCCTGAGAACTTCATAACTGGTGGTCCTACTGGAGGCAGCCATTCGAACCCACCAGCCTTCCAGAACCGCAAATGCCCTTCGGGCTCCTAGTTGAGCAGGGCTTTTTAACACTAGCACAGAGCCTGGTGCATACAGATGCTCGATGTGTTTTAATTCAGGAATATACGAGCAGTAGGAAATGGAAATCTACTGGGGAGGTAGGAGACAAAATGTACTTGGCCAATCTTTTTATTTTATAAATGATGGAAGCGTGGGATTCTCATAAAAAAGAAATTAAAGTAAATAACTTTAATAATAACCTGTCTCTTCACTGCCTTGCAAGCACAAGGACCTGAGTTTGATCCCCAATACCAACTAATAATAGCAATAATAATAACAATAATAATAATAATCTGTCTCGGTTTTCAGTATCATATAATAATAGACATATATAATAAATAATCTATATCTATCTATATGAACTCAATATCCTGGTGATTTGGGGGATATAGTAGAATAATGAAATGTAACCATTGATTAAATGGAACAATAATTTCTACAGAGCAGAGAAATAATATTTAAAGGAAGAAACTGATTCCCAAAGTAAAGATCACTTTGAAAACTACATTAGAGTTTCAAGTTCAAAAAAAAGGCAGTCTCTAAGATTGGTATCAAAAGATAACAGTGGCAGTTTATTAATAATCTGTCATGTAAAGCTGACATATTAGAAGCTGAATTCTGCTCAGCTTTACAACGATATCCCATCTATTTTACTGCTGCTAGAAATAAATATATTCTTGAAAGGCTTTAGTAACCTTAAATATGCTCTAAAGCTCTTTTTCTCCAATGCATTTACTGCTTTTCTAAACACTTCATTATCAACAACTCAAATCAACAAAAGCATAATCTTGATTCTCTCAGATATCCACGGCATGTCAGTCGGGAGGCAAGATAGCAACACACATTTTTAGAGAAATGGATAAGTTTGACTTTAGACAAATGGAAAAGCTTTAGCAACTAAATTACTTGTTTCTGACGTGTTGGTAGCAGAGGGAAAGCTAGCTGTAGTGTAGAAATAATATGGTCCAAGTATTAAAAGTGAAGCCTAGGAGACTCATAGGTAGATAATTTATTTAATCGGAATCGTGTGAGCCTGACAGATAGGAGCAATCTATCCAAAGGTGTGGAGAGATGGTAATCCATACATCTTCAGACTAAGGGATTTATCCGAGGCATTTTATAGCAAGTAAACATCACTGAGCCCATTTCTCATAAATATCCATTGAAAGTGCACATCACAAGGAGAATTCTGATCGGACAACGTGGTTATCAAGGACTTCATCATTATTGGTTATTTAACCTATATTACACCACGTGCTCTAGCCCTAGGCTTCCATAATGGTGCTGACTACATAAGAGTAGAGGTCTGTGGGCTGGGGATTTAGCTCAGCGGTTCGGTGGCCTGCCTTGCAACCGCAATGGACCACAGTTCAATCCCTGCTAAAAAAAAAAAAAAGTAGGGGTCTAAGCTGTTAAGTGATATTTAGCACTTGGTATTAAGATTTTAAGGACTGAATGTAGAAATAAAGAAATGAGCAGAGTTCAAAAGTTTGGTCTAGGATTTACATAGCAATTAGTAAAATACGTGACATATTATACTATGACTGTGTTTAGTTGGGGCACTAGTTTGACCCATCGGATAGTTAAAAGGCATACAGATTATTTAATTTGAGGGCTATAACATCGGATTCATTTTCCTTATTATATGATTACAGTCTTATTGAAATGACAGTAAAATAATTTGTTTTTTAATTTCATGGTTAAATGTAAATGTTCTCGAGAAGTATCACACTTGAATCGTTTTATGTAAAAATATTAGTCCTCAGTAGCAAAATTTTATTATCTAGTAATAAGAGCAGGTAAGAGCCATGAGAGGAAGAAAGGTTAAAAAGAGATTTCAGGAGATAAATACATTAACCAAAGATAAAACTTTGCCACAGACACTGGAGACACAATTACATGTGTTTGTGTTTTGCTCAAATGCCTAGAAAATGAGCAACTTTCTATGAAGAATTTTTGGAGGTTCAAATAAGTAAGTGAAAGTCAGAAACCGAGTCTAAGTTTCAGTTGTATCACCTACAAATTCAGATGTTAAGAGTGACTACTTCAAAGTTTCATAGTTCAAAGGTAGATAGTCTGAGTTTCCATAAGACACTGGGTAAGTGGCTTAAACTTTTCTGACCACATAAATGTACATAAAAGTGAAATAAAAGTGGCTTTTCTTTATAGATGATCTGTAACTTATGATAGCACAGGGGAAACCAGGGCTTGAGTTTTGAATTTTTTTTTTGATTAACATGCAATGCTGTAGTTTTTTTTACACTTGATCTTAGCCAAAAGGCCGAGAAGCGATGCTGCTGTAGTTTTTTTTGTTGTTGTTGTTATTTTTTTTTTTGTTTGGTTGTTTTGTTTTTTTGTTTTTTTTTTTTGTTTTTGCACCAGGGATTGAACTCAGGACCTTGCGCTTGCGAGGCAGGGGTGGTGCCACTGAGCTAAATCTCCATCCAGCATGCTGTGGTTTTCTGACGCAGCTCACTGAAGGAAGTGGCAGCTCCTAGCAAACCATTCCACACAAAGATTGGGCACCCGTGCTCCAGTGTACTATGCTGTGTATCTAAGCTGAGATGGTCAGTAGGTTATGTGTACTAAATGTATTTGAGTTATGATATTTTTCAGCTTATCATGGGTTCATTGGAATATAATCCTGTCATAGACTGAGAAGCATCTGTAAACTGTCTCAAAATCAAGGTGATCAAAAAAAATTTTAAATGTATTTATTGGGAATGAGACCTCACACAATTTGAAACACAATACATTTAATTTGAGTTAGGAAAACCTTTTTGGGGAAAGAAGAATATAACAAAGACTGTGCACAAATCTCCAGCCATTGGTTTCCAGGCAGTAGATGAGATTTGTTACTGTGTGTGTACGATTGGGTTACTCACGTGGCTGGGGATGGATTCCTTTTACTCAGTTCTCAACGTATAACTGGTTCTTTGTTTTCAGTAAGGCAATTCAAATAAAAACCTGTTAGCCTTCCTCTGAATTGTTGCTTAAGTTTTTCTTGGTGTTCCTGTCCTGTTTATGTCTTAACCAATCTTTGCGTAGTAAAAATACCTTCAGTTTGGGATCTGATTGTGTTGGTCATATGTGGAACAGACATTAATGTCTTAAGAATCTTACATTTCTTTTTATCATGAGGAAGAAATATACATCTAACAGGTGTTTTTTGAAGACCAAATGGTGATTCCCCTTAACTCAGTATTGCAGATAAGGGAATTCCTTTTATTCTTTCTTATCATTGCTCCCTTTTCACACTGTCGTTTTCCTCTCCTTTTCACCCAGGACACTTTTCTTTTCACATAAAAATATATTGTGCTTTGTATTCATCTCATAAATAGTTCCCGGCAAGGCAGTCTAAGAAGGTGCCTCTGCATCCCCCTGGGACACTGGATTAAAATGTCAGTAACCAGACTTCACTCCCCATCAATGAGTCGATGCTCTGGATGGCCGAAGTAGCTGGAAGTCTGTGCTGAAAAAGTTGCTCTGCAGACCACATCAGCATACTGCTGCTATATATATATTTTTTCCAGGGGGGTTACTGGGGATCGAACTCAGGTCCTCGCATTTGTGAGGCAGGTGGCAGAACCACTGAGCTAAATCCCCAGCCCCACACTGCTGCTATAAACCACCATGCTTGTATCGTGGCTTCAACAAGCCAGTGTTCTCAGGGTACAGCACCTCATCTCTGAGGAAATCGTAATCATAATTGGCAAACTACCTTCTAAATTAGACCAAGAAAAGCTCAAAGTGAGGAGCGGAATTAATTTCACTTAGCAACTCAGCCTGGACAGAGATGATATGGGAGTCAGTTACACACTTCAATCTCAGGAGGCATCAATGGTCTCCCCTATTTTTAAATCTATATCTAAGATTCTTTATATTCATGGAGTTTAAATGCTAAAAACGTCCTCATCTTTCATCTTTTCTCTTTCTTTTACATCTTAACTTTGGGAGAAAAAAATGTATATACACTAGAAAAATTGTAAAAAAAACTTTGTGATTAAAAGAAGAAATGCATTACTGTTTTGTGAAAGTGTGAGCATTGAACATGACAAAGCAATAATATATGAATACTTTAGTATTGAATTTTTAAATGGATGCTTAAATATTTCTCATTATATATCCTTCTATAAATAAAATGTAAAGTTGCCCCATGAAGAATTAATACAGCACATATTTGATATCAAAGTAACTCATTTCAAATCACGAGTTCAATAGGTGGATTAAAAATGCATTCCTACATTGTGCCCAGCTCTGTAATTACAACTTTTTAACACTGTTATACTAGAGTCTCGGCTGGGTCTTCAGATACATAATGATTATCTCTAGAAAGTGTATGTCATTTGGGAGGAGTGGACACCCCCCCCCTTTAAGCAGTATTTTAAAGACACTTTTTGTTTCATCTAAATTCAATCAGACTGTTGGGAAAAAGTGTTATTACATTAATTTTCCAATTTCCTATTCTCAGGAAATATAGGCTAAGTATGACTTCAATTTGGATAAGAAGATAGCAACGTCGTCTTTCAGAACCGAATAATTATTTTAGCCAGTCACGATGATTCCACTCAACAGATATTGCTGAGTTAAAGTGGAAGGTCACAGACAAGCTGTAAAAGAAACCTCCATGTTCTTATTATTCTGGAGTTGTGTCTGCCACGACGCTCTGGCCATTATGAAAACTTTGGTTCTTCTTTGGAAATGTCCGTCATCCCCCGGTGTCTAAACCTGCATCTTTCTAACTAGGGCTTCCAGTCACTGCCTTTCTTTTTTAGTGTCCTGTTTATTTTAGGTGATTTCTTTCCAAGTGTAGTATCTCCAGTAAATGTTTTTAAATGCAGTTTCTCGTAAAATAAGAAATACTTAATGTGAAGCTTAAAAGTGCACTCATGATTCTTTTGTGATATAAGTTACTATATCAAGTCCTCATTAAAGGCTATGTTACCTGTCAAGAAATGTAAGAATATGCAAGGCTCTTGTTTATACGCTGCTTGCATTACTTCCTTGAGTTGAGAAACACGTAGGTGACATTTTCTTTACAATTCTCCCAACTTTGTTATAGTATTTAAGTGATTATTTAATCTATTCTGCTATGCAAGAGAGACTACTATACACTCGTTATAACATAATTAAAGATATAAACATAGTCACATATATTCACACGGTCAATATACTTTATCAATACACTCTTTTAAGAAAAAGAAAGTATCTATACGGTAAATAAACTGTTAGGATTTCAATGATTTTTACCTGGCCAAATGCAGTGATCTGTTCCTAATGCTTTTGTTATTGTTATTATTATTATTATTATCATTTATTTGCTATTGTTAGACTGCTAATACTGCAACTCTGGTTTGTACTGCTATTGATTAGCACAAGCATCCTTTTTGTGGGTCAGGGATTGTATTAGATGAGTGGCTTACATACATGAAAGCGTGAATAAGCACTGGAAACCATTATGATTCCCCCCTTTGAGAAAAGAGCAACCCAAGGCAAGGAGAGGAGAGCTGGTTTTTGTTACAGAGTAAATGGTGGAACTGGTATTGGAGTACAGGCACTCTGGTTCTCCTTTCATTTCTCTGGCTCTGTGCTCTTCTATTTCCTTACCAGCTTTTAAGCCTCTTTGACTTTTTTCAACAGCAGAAATTATTAACAGGGGTGCTTTTAAATGCCTCAAACACAGCCATAAATCTCAACAACACAGCATCACTTCTGCGTAGCAAGGGGTCCTTTTTGCAGGTCAAATATGTCTCTTTGACACTGGCAAAAAGTCTCAAAACAGAGAGTCTCACTCACTCATGTTTTATTCTGAATTGCTTTGCTGTGTATGATTTTAATTATCTTTATGTTTAATGTATGTACTGAAATGCATTTTTAAATAAATTAGATCATCCTGCGTGTATTACTCTTCCCTGTTACCTAGGTTCTGCAAGCAGCAACTCACCATGCTCATTTTTGTTTGCTATTGGTTCTCGGCCTTTTGGCTAAGAACAAGTGTAACTCTTTTGCGTGTTCCATTTTTGCAAAACACTCATTAAAATGAAAACATGCCATCCTTTATCCCTTGGCTAATAAATTTGGCTAATATCTTATAAGTGGGTTATATCATACAACTTTTAGGAAAGCCTTCTAACAAACTCATTTGGACTCTGCTCAGTGTTGCATAAGGAAAATTTCCAAGCCAAGAGAGCACACAATTCTGGGCATCTTCTCAATTCCACTGGTTTTTGGGAGAGTCCCAGAGGCAGTCACGATGAGTACTACACAACACCTTTTGGGGACTGTAACGCTCCTGGCTCTTCCTAACTGTAGAAATCCCTTTCACTCTAAAACTTAAAAATCTCCCAAGTAACTAGAAAACATTAGTGAAAAATAAGCAACGAGAGACCCAAATGTTGGAAGTAACGGGGCTTAAAGGACCCAAAGCTGTCTCCAGCACAGATTGGACCAGGCTGTCCCAGTTTATCACGCACATATTTTTAGCCAATTCTTTCTCTTTTTTTAGCAGTCCGGCATATGTCACTATCAAAGTTTTCTCCCATTACCTTTTAAAGAAGGATACATTGCACTTAAGGCTAACTTTCTATGGGGAAAAACAAATGCTATTTTGCCCATGCATAAGACTTTTTTGGGGGTCCATATACAGGATAAAACATTCCTCTGTCATATCAGTGGTACAGTGTCAAAAGCTTCAGTTACTTCAGCAACCTGTCAAAGGATCATAAAATTTCAGGACTAAAGAAACGAGAAAATCTTAGGAATTATTTTTTCCACCACACCTGCCTGGCAAGCACGAGGTCCTGAGTTTGATCCCCAGTATCAGAAAAAGAAAAAGTATATATATATATTTTTTTTT
>NW_022900943.1:9153512-9196977 GCF_012274545.1 Fukomys damarensis | reverse complement strand
TTCTCTCATTCAGCTTTCCTATTGTTCAATACAATAGCTGAAAAATATAATTCATACGAGGAGCAGTGTCTGCCCATAGATGGATGGATCCAAGGAAGAAACATAAAGGCAGAAGAAAGTGGGGGAGCAAAGATACTTGAGTGTGGTGGTCAGAAAGCAAAGGCGGAGAAAAGTACCTGGGCAAGGGAGCAGACACGGACCCCGAGGCAAAACCAGCTATGGACAGAAATGCACTAACTTCTCCTTCCTTAAGTTGTGGGAGTCAGGTATTTTCTCTCAGTAAAAGAGCAAGTGACCAAGCAATCGTACAGGTATCAGGTTTCAATAGAAAAAAACAGGCAAAAAATCTATATTTATACACGAAAGAATGAGCTCTGCAAAGGATTTCCTGAGTAGGTTTGCAGTAACCCCCTGAAGAAACAGGGGAAGAAGAGTGCAAAATGGCCCGGTCTGTGCCGGAGAATCCGAGCATCCGGGTGAAGGCTGAAGGGCCTGGGCTTAGCGCAGAGTCTGGGGCACAACTGTGCTGCTATTGCACTGCAAGGTGACTACAGCAACTGGAGCCTGAGATCCAACAGAGATGGCAAACAATGCAGCTCCTCTGAAGACGCAGAAGGCAGAATTCCTCTGTCCTTCCCTTTTTGTCCCATCCAGGCTTCAAGCCTATTGTGTGAGGTCAACCACACCCAGAGTAGGTCCTAATCGCTCAGTTTGTGACTTAAGGCATCAGCCGCACACAGGCATACCCAGGGCTGTGCTCCAGTAATCCACTAGGTGTTTTATAATCCATTCAAGTTTTCATACTACAGTTAACAATCACAATGGCTCACCCAGACAAACCGAAATGTGTGCTATGCAAATCCCTGGACCAGATCACAAAGGCAAATCAAGATCAAACTCCACCCCCAATCATCACATCCCACCCCTTTTAAACCTACTATCCAAATCCATTTCATTAAGTTCTACTTAATAGCCAAATAAAAACAGCAAGTTCATAATTCTGCCTAACAGAATACAACTATATAATATGCAACCCAGATGCACTATTCTCTTCCCCAAAGTCTGTGCTTTTCTAGAATTATTTTAAAAGTCCAAGTCCCAGTCGCTTCTGAGACTCCAAATCAACTCTTAACTGTGAAACTCAGTGAAAATAAAAAAAGCAAGTTTCATAACCCCAAGGTACAATGGTATATGGTAAATGTTCCTATCAGTATTAAGGTCCCCAAACAGTATTAAGGGACTAGCAAAGAACTGGACCAAACCATGCTGTATTTCATAAGTGGTAACCTACTACACAGAGTGGTAAAATGCAAGTTACAAAGGGCTTCGGTAGCCCCATCCCTGTTGGCACTCTTTGCAGCCCATACAACCACTTTCTGGGTCTCCATTTATAGCCTGCAGACATCCCATGCCTCTGTCACCTCCAACTTCCTAGGGTCACCATTGCACCTTAGGCTTCATTTCCATAGCTTCCTGAGCCCTGTCAAGGGCTCTTGCCTGGGCTTTCAAGCCTTCCTTTGAAATCTGAGTAGAACCCTCCATGCTATGGTTGGTGTTTAGAAGTCCTCTCAAAACCTCATGCAGATGAGGCGGGACTTTCTTTTTCAGCGGTAGTTGAATCTGAAATGTGTGATCCCAGGGTTAAGGGTGTGCGATTACTGAACCACTACACCTGAGCTATAGGTTTGGGACCATCCTAATTCCAGTGTTCTGGAAGGGATAAAGGAGGCAGAAAGATGCAGTGTAGGGCTCTCTTGCTGCCTTTGCTACCTTGTACACACCATGATGTCTCTCCTCTGCGAGGCCTGTTTGTCACCCCTGCCTTGGAGCCAGCTGATTATGGACTGAAACCTCTACTAACAGAAAGCCAAGTAATCCCCTTCCCCTCCAACTTTGGGTGGAAGGTATTTTGTCTCAGCAATGAGAAAAAAGTAACTAACACACTGCACGGCTCCATCATTCTTGCAGTCTGTAGAACAGTATACTGAGCATTACATGGAGGACACTCAAGTCTGCTGTTAGCAGAAGCAGTAGTCAGGGCCACACGGACGATGGATGCCGGGTCCTCAGAACCTGAATCAATGGCATGGTGAAATTAATCCCAAGAAACTAAATCCTTAGGTGATCCTTCTTTACCAGTGGTCTCAGAGGCTCTCTTCTCAAATGAAAGGTTCACCATTTTTGCACCCTTGATCCTTCAATGGCTGGAGTCTTGCTGATTCCTGAGATGTTCTCAATACATCTTCTTGTCCCTGTAGAAAGTACTTGGATTCTTTCTGTTGGTTCTATCCTCTTTATGGATGCTTCTTTCGAGGCCATTTTTCTAATGTTTCTGCTTTGTTTTTCACCCCTAATTCTCATGATAAATTTGGCTAAAAACAGTTAGCACTATACATCCCACAGCCTAAATGTTAGGCTGTTTTGAAATTTCATCTTCCAGATTCATTAGTCCACCATTGTTATACTCATTCTCCTACAAAATCTTAGGGTCTGTGCAAAATGTAGACAAGTTTTATGCCCCAGTCTAATATATATGATGTCTAAAGCAACTGTCAATGACATTTTCATGCCTAACTAAAACTTCCTGAGACAGGCTTTTCTGAACTGCATTTTCATCAGCTTTCTTTTCTTCTGAGCTCCAAACAATATTACCCATCAATCACTGCCCACAGCATCCTAGGTCTTCTCTGGCCTGCCTTTCCAAACGTTGCTAAACTCCTCTGCTAAACCAGTTTCAAAGTCTTCTAAGCCACAATAGCAGGGATAGTTACAGCATTGACCCTACCTACCCTCAGAATCCACTATTCTGTGTCAGTTGTCTTTCCTACCACTGCATACATTACCTAACACCTATAATTTAAAGGAGGAGGGGATTATCTTGGCTTAGAGCTTCCGTATATGGCTTACTGGCTCCAAGGCAGAAACATAGGGTATGGTGGAGCAAATTATGCTAGTCAGGAAGCAGAGAAGGAGAAGAGTATCCAGGCATAAGGGGTGAGGAACCAGGCAGACTCTTCTGCCATGCCTCAGTGACCCATCTGGACATACCCTAGAGGTGTGTGGCATCATTTTCTAGGCAGACCCAAAGCTAACCCTACTGAAACTACACCCTACTGCTACAACCTATACAAGGTTAAACTGAAGGCCAGAAAGCTTTTTATCTCCCAGATAATCTTATTCATTTACCTGCATTCACTACCTGGCAACCCTCATAATTTTTTCTGCAAGAACTAGCTCAAGTTTTACACCCATGTCTCCACAGACCCAAAAGGCATTTATAAATAGCTTCTCTCACAGAACTTGCTGTGTTCTTTTCACATGGCGTCTGTTATGTCCCTTATACTTTACCATTGTTATGTGACTTGAGCAAGTTTTGGTTCTACTGGGATTTACTGTGAGGGTGAGTAGAGATAATCATTGTATAGCTGACTTATAGTTTAGCAATCATATGTCCTTGTTGCCCCTTCACCATCAGGATTCAAAGTACAAAATGTGCTCTTATTCAGCCTGTAGTCCAGTGCTTCAAATATGTCATGCGCAAAGTTTACTTTCAGTTAGCTATGTTAGATGAAAATCGGGAGAAAAGCATATTTACACAGGAGTTGCTCCTGGTAAAATCCTGTCTCCACATGACCCTCAGAAGAAGTACAGTATCTTTTTATTACTTAGGTTCATAGTCTTAACCAAAATTATTTCCAAAAGTATAAAATAAAATACTAAACCAACCAATGCTTTGGTCGTATGTTTCCGTACCAAAGGGAATTTTCTCTTTTAGAAATACACCGTTATTGGGCCGGGGATTTAGCTCAGCGTTTCGGTGGCCTTCCTTGCAAGTACAAGGGCCTGAGTTCAATCCCCAGTACCAAAACAAACAAACAAACAAACAAACAAACAAAACAACTTCTTGTGCTTCGTGTGGCGAGCCTTTTATGCAACACAGTGCTTGCCATACTTGAATTCTCTATCAGAGGAACATTTGCCTTCTTCAGTTAATGGTACTTCAAAGGAACTATGAAAATTCATAAACAAATTCAACATTTACAAAATATTTTAAGAATCTTCACTAATGAGATCAGGGAAAAAAGTGAAGATATACGTAGCAGTTGTATATGTTATCACTATTTCCGATTTCCTTATCCTTAACCCATAGCGCTTGCCACTTTGTGAAGCAGTTCTGTGAGTTCTCTTTCCTGAGCATCTTTATGGAGTTCAATCAGTAACATGGTAAGTAAGTGCTGTGGCCCAAATGCCAGTCAAGGGAAAGGCAGTCTCAGAAAAACACGCTGAGCCTTATTTACAGGCTCTGACACCACGTGACTTCTGCTTCTTCCTAAAATTCAAACTGACCACAAAGGGTAACATTTTGATTCTTCTTGACATCGAGACAGTTATGAGAGCACAACTAGAAGTCACTACATTATCTAGAGATATGAGACCTACTAGGGAAGATGATAAACTTAGGGTGCTTCAAGAGAGAGAAGCATAGCAAGCACAAGACAAATATTTACTATTAGTCTGTAAGATGGTCAGACTAAAATACCATGATGTACATACCCAAATGGATAAAATTATAAGAACAAATTTGCAAAGTACTGGTAATTATGGGTGCAACTGGACTCTCGTGTCCTGCTTTCAAAAACTGATAGCCACTTCGGTGAGTTGTCATTATCTCTGACAGCAGAATATACATTACGTATATATTCAAAATAATGCATACATTTATTGCTAAGAAGCATGTCCTTGATGCCTACATCACCACTATTTCTAAGAACCAAAGTATAAAAGCTTCTTGATAACCTATAATGCTAGAAAAGGTCAATATTTTGGAATATTCACCCAGTGGAATATTACATGGAAGTGAAAATGAGTGATTTATCATCACAGAATCTCAACGATTTAATGTTAAGCAAAAGAAAATAGAATAGTGTATGATTTCATTTATAGAATTGAAAAAACAAGGACAAATTTCTCATAAGTCAAGATACTATTCATGTAGTATGAGGACTGTAAACAGTAAAGAGCAAAAGAGGGGGAGCCAGTACTCCTACTAATGTTGCAAATTTTTAAACTTATACAAGTGCTGGTTACACGGATGTATTCATTTTATAATTAAGAAATGAGTAATTTTCTCTATGTACTTTATATTTATATAAGAAAATTTAAAACAGACAACAGAAAATCTTTCAAATATTCAATAATATTTAAATATTTTAAAAATATTTTAGAAGTTGAAATAATTCATGAAAATTTTTATTTAGGCATTTTTATAATTATAACATTATAATTTCTCATATAAATAAATGTCTTAAATGTTATGAAATTATTATTCCATATATATCCAAGTAACTCCTCACAATTTCCTCCATTATTAGCAAAATCTTCTTGGTGGGTCTAAGGAATATTCCTTTACCTGCATGTGAGATTCACTTTTCATAATCCTATGGTAAAGGTTTCTCAAAACTCCAGTCAGAAACATCATCTTAGACTTCCTCGAGATGACTACTACCTACAGCCATTTGAAAGGCTTTCTTCAAACTACATGTCAAGAACCTGCACACCCATATAACAGTTTTCATCAGTTGCCTTTCTATTTCCAAGAATCTCACTTCCCCATACATATACACTATATAAAATGAATGCTCAAATTATCTGGACTTTTTATATTTGTTGTGAGCTATACCTTTAGCATATCTAATATTTAAAAACAGGTAAACTTTATAAATCATCTTGTTAAAATTAGCTCTCACTCTCACAAGACAAGCCTATGCATGCATATATTCTGTACTCAATCATTATACAAATCAATCATCTAAAACTTCCCTTAGAAGTCACTTATTATTCCTTACTTTACTTCCACAGTTACACATTACTTTCAATTCCCTGAAGCTGGGGTATCAAGTCTTCATGCAGGAACCTAGTTTTGATAAATCTTGACAGGTGATAAAATAAGTTTTACTTTAAATAACTCACTGTCTCTATTCATTGGCATCAAATAGAACTCACTATGAAAAACTTAATATATAAAATTGTCACTCCTGTCCAAAGTACTTTTTTCTGTGGTATAAATCTTTACCTTTCTATACCATGCCTTTAAATTCAATTAGAACCCTGTGAGAGACTGTATAAAATAACTGTATTACTATAATCTACCCAAAACTGTAAGCTTTTTGATAGAAAATATCACAGTTTCCACATTTATGGTAAAATATTAAGTAAATCATCCCAATTCCTTTTACCTTTAAAAACCAGACTCCATTAAACAGAGATAATACAAAGGAAAATAACTCTAAAATTAGGTATATTAATCGCAATCTTACCGTAAAATCACGGGTTAGGAATTCAAAGAAAAAGTTCACCACCCCGAGACCTGGAAAAATACAACCAAAAATTCTATATTAGTTCTGACATTCAATTTTAATTCAAACACCATAAAATGGTAGTGATTCGGTATTATGAGAAATTTTGTTCTATGAGTAACTGATGTACATTTAATTTGATAAACAGTTTTGATTACAATATTTGTCTGAAAAAGCATTACCAGTTACATCAGCTCACACCAAATTCTTGTGATTTAAGATTACTTGCTTTAATTCAGGCCCTTTAAAGCAAGGGTGACAAACAAGCAGAAAATTCTTATTGTCTTCTTTCCTTCGTATGAGACTATGGATGACTGACACCGTGGCATACATAATTTATTTTGCAAATATTGTTCAGAGTCAGATCTGCTGCATTCATTGAGCAGTGTCAAGTGTAGATGCATAAACACACACACACATGCAATCACGTGTACACACACAAATGTTACCCTATTTTATACTTGATTCATCTATCTTGATCACTGAATAGCAGAGAACTCTGCCTGAATATAAACAATTTCAAAGACAGCATAGTATTCCATAGTTTATTATACATCCTAAATTCTTAAAGGCATTTGTTTTTAATAAAGCTGTGGTACAAAACTGCCTTTAAATTAAAACACTTGATGTACATCTGTGTGAACTTATTTAACAGTAGCTGTATTTTTGTAAACATTTTATTATTTTGATGCACTATTAGTCAATACACATTACTTAGCTCAAATTGGTTTTGGTTACTTCTCTATATATACACTTATACACACACATACACATACACACACCATATATATATATATACATACAGAGAGAGAGAGACAGAGAAAAAACATGTGAGAGAGAGATTCTCACATAGGACAAACTATAGATAAAGAACTGGGGAAAGCTCAAAATAATTCCCAATAATTACTTATCATGCTGTTTCAAAAAATTGTAATACAGATGCTAATTTGTTTCATTTATATTACAGTTTCTTTTCATTAAAAAAGTTTTGTGCTTACTTCATTACAAAGGTTTTGTCTTTTGTAAGAGAATTTTTTTGTCTATATCTTGTACTCTGTAACTACTTCGAAGATAATGATATACAGAGTATCTTGTTTTGTTGTAAAATTTTTACTTTTTCATAAAATTCAAAATTTGATTATTCCCACGTATGCAAATACTGTTCTATTCAATCAAAAGCTACAAGATATAATGAAGATGTAATCTCTGTTCTTAATAAAGAAATTAGCAGTTTTGTGAATTTTCTAGGGAACTGAATGAGCCGTATAGTAGAAGGTGCTCCATGTGTGATTTCTACATAATATAAAATAATAAAAGATACTGGAATATACTAAATTTATTAGGTCAATACCTTAATGGTTGGTATTGTTTTAGAAGATACATTCGAATTAGTAATTGTTCCAAATGGTTTTACCATAATGTAAGAAAATCTTAGATATAAATTCACTGACAAAGGAATAATATTTAATTCTTAGAATACATTATCATACACGAAAGTGAATCAGACATTACAAAGAACCATTAGAGAAACGAAGTAAAATGTCTCTAAAGTCACCTCTGTGAATGTTATAGGAAAGTACTATCGCTTATCGTAAAGGTGCAAATGTACATTAAAGTATGTTGTTCTTATTGTGAAAAATGTGCAGAATTCTAACTTTAATTATGAATCCGCATACATTTTTGGCCAAAGTCACTGAGCTGATTGCTAGCAGAGTCCATCTGTGATTCACAGGCTATCTGGTTTCACTCCCGTCCTTGGTCCTGACTCCAGGGCTTCCCCTTCCAGGGTTGGGCATTCTCCACAGAAGTGGCTACTGCCCCCTCGTGGTATGAAATCCTGAGCAAAGATTTAACCTTGTGAACCTCAGACGTTAGCGTCACTTTCTGCATGCACAGTCCTTACAAGGAACAAGAAGATAATTTGAGGAGATCTACTTCCTACTGACAATTAAAAAAGGAAACCTCTCTGAAGAATCGGTACAGTGTAATTTGAAATGTTTGTACCTCAAAAAGTCAACCAAGGAACCTCAGTGACATTTCCTTCCCAGTCTTGCTTTTTATCAAGCAAGGCAACAAATTTTGGTGAAAGTAAAAAAAGATGTGATGTCAGAATGAACATTTGGCTGAAAGAAAACTTTACCACTGTCTGATAAACTTCCTGGATAAACAAATTAAAAGTTTAATTTGTATTACCACTTTATTATTAAAAACTTAAAACTATAAGCTTGTGACTTTGTATTACAGAAACAACAATTTCTTTTTAAATTCTTTCAGCACTATCAGAAGCTAAATTACTCCTGCAGGCACCATGCTGTATATTTGCAATATTAAACTGATGCTTTTAACCGAATAACAGGATAACAGTACAAAGGCGCATAAGATGATACAGGTCTTCCAGTCACATTTAGAATGCTTATCTATGTTTGCAAATGAATATTTAGTTATTAACAGTAAATCCAGTGTTCAACCTTCGTATGTTAACACCGTTACTACATTGATTAAATAGAGTGGGCATTCAGATCGTTAAACTGATGTTCATATTTAGATTTAGGGATTCCAGAAATGATACTGAAGGCATTGGACAAGTTGGTTTCCTGAGGCAAAATCCAAGCCATTGAGGTGATTTTAGGCAAACGAGAAGCCTAAAGCAGAAATACAGTTAACTCCAACTTTATCTTTCTCAAAGATCTGTGAGGCCTGACTCGGGCAAGGATAGGAAGGACTGGGATTTATTCAAAGAGGAAACACTTGACTTTAACATCACATGCATAGAAATGTTTAGGGTTTTCATGAAAGACTAGTAATTAAACTGTCAATGGCACTGGCACTGGGCTAGAGTGTTATTCTTGCTGTATTTCAGGAAACTGTATTTCATATAAGCTTCTAGTTAAATGCAGTTGATCAGTTAAAGGCATGGGCCTTCATCTAGTTACTTTTGGATGTGTAACCATTCAGGAAACACTAGGGCTACACCAAGAAAGGAAACCTCAGGAGAAATTATTGGTAATCTTGTAATTCTACCAGCCTATCCCATCATGTCAAAGAAGGAATTCCTAGAGTTATATTCATATCACTACCAAATTAATAGAGCATTTTAATTGTTGCACTTAAATTAGTATTTCTAAAGGTAAACTCACACCATCGATGAGTGATGCATTTATCAGACCCAGGACTCATTCTTGATACAAATTCTTGTAATCAGCATGTCAGATGGTGGTTTTTCCAATATTAAAAAGTAGTAGAGTGCTTTACATCTTGTTGATTTAATTTTGCAGAGAGATTAATTGGGAGGGATGAGAGGAGGGAGCAAAATATTAAAATAATTTGGAAATCTCAACATTATGAAAAACTTTCCATTCATTCATTTGCAATCGTTGGGATTGAACCCAGGGCCTTCTGAACTATATCCAGCCCTCCAACAAAAGTGTCAAATATATGTAAACACTTTTACGTACTTAACTGTGAATAATTTTAAACACACCTTAGTAGGTTTAGGAAATTAATATTTAATCATCAGATAATTAGTACTTCTGTAATATTAGCATATTTTTCCTGCTTCCTTAATCAATGCTCACAAATGTCTCCTATGTTAGAGATTTTTCACAATTTTAGATGAGTGACTGGATGCTAAAAGTTGCCTGAATAAATCCTTCAAATCCTTTCTAAGTTGTGGAGTAAAAAGTCAATCAAATCTCACACTGGACTTTGTGGTATACAACTCTGATGACGGCATTCTGGAAGTTAAGGCAATCAGGGCTCCTTAGCGTGTTTCAGGACATCTTGGGATACAGAGAAACATCAAGTTTCAAAAAAAAAAAATCAGTCTGATCTTAAGTCATATACCAAAGTAGAATAATACTAGTAGATAATACACTATCAAATACAAAAAGTGTGTTAGGCACTGAACTATCTTATGTATTAACCAAGTAAGTTATTTAATTCTCATAACTATATCCCTACTTTAGAGAAAATAAAATTGAACCATGAAGTTATTGTTTTTATCACACAAGTTTTTCACCAAACATCTCTTCCTTCAGACTGTGCTCTCAACCATGATAGCAAAACATCTCCAAGTGATATTAAATCATTGTGCCGTATTCTTGGAAGTACTATTTCATTGAGCACTTATATGCAACATTATTTTCAAGAGTGGTAATGTAATTATATATTTATTAGATATGTTTTTCACTTTTGCTGGTTTCTAGAAGAGAACAACTGATATTTATTGAACACATGTTATTGCCCAGAAGTATATCAAACACTTAAGTTCATCTCATTTTATAACCACACAGTCTATAAGACATTTCACATCTTTATCATATTAATTAAACATTGACTATAGAGTTTAACAAATGTATCCAAGGGGAAACATCTAGTAAGTGATATAGCTGAGTTTCAAATGTTCACTCTCCTGATCCACAGTTGGATGCAACATATTATTTTAACAAAGACAAAATGTAAAATAATTTTAGTCTATTTAGAAAAAAATATGAAATTCCAGCTTCACAAAGTAGACATGACACTATAACCTCAAATTTTAAATAATTCTACGCGCAGTAAATGAAAAATCTCCTTGCCTTACAACTCCATTATTATCATGGTTAATTGCAGGTAGTGATGGCCCATAACACCTACGTCATTCCATGGTCACCTGAAACTATGTACTATGAGACATGCCAATTTATGGAGTTTACTGTCAATACATTTCAGAGCACAGAAAATTTTACAAAATCTGAAAATTTTATGTAATGTGCAAATAGTAATAGCATAGGTTACCAGAAATCCTTTCTTTAAAAGCCAGATGTCCTTCCATCTGCATAGAAAACTGTAAATAAGGATTAGAAAAACAACCTTGATCTTTTACTTCTTCCAAGACTGCCGAGCTGATCATCTCTGAAGCACTTATCTAACACATGTGGATAATGCACTTGAAATAAAAAGTATACCATTTCAGTATAATGTGTATTTTAAACTCTCAATAAAAACTTAATGAATTCCTACATGTTTGCTGCAGTAAGAGTAACTAACCACTGGATAGACTTTTTGGAAGGATACCATCCTCTATTTAGCACAAGATTTCATGTTAGTTCAGTGACATCCAAAACTTCTCAGTGTCTTTCAATGCTCAGATCATTTCTCACAAAGCAGATTTCATGCCCAAGGAAACTTGTGATAAGAGGCAATGATGGTGACTCTATCCATCCATCCTATGATTAATCTATTGCATAATTACTAAATGGGTAGGTAGTGACAATACAGTAATTATTTCACGTATTCAACGTTTACTGAGCAACTAGTTGCCAGTCTGTTTTATACTAGAATGCGAGGTCAAAGTGATGAATAAATATTGTCAGCCCTTATAGATTTTAATTCTAGTTCTTAACATGATATTTAATGACTGTATATTTTAGGACTACTATCAAAAGCTGCTAGACCTTCTGTGATCACAGTCTATAATCTTATGGATTATCCTTTTCATGTTCCAGATCGCATCTTAAAAAACAAATAGATTTAAATTGAAAATTCAACTTGCTTCTCAGTTTTGATCTCACCTCACTTTCCTGCTAAGAGAACCCCCATTTTTCAGCTAGGTTTATACACATGGAATGAGAGAGTGATCACTGGTCTCAGGGCTAACAGATTGAGTTCTGGGAAAAGTATGTGTGTGCAAGTCGGGTCAGCAGAGTCTAGGAAGTGTGGCTGAATGTAAAAAGCTCCCCAAAAGAGAGTGAGAGATAAATTCTACACAAGCAGAAAACAGATTTGTGGTTTTCAGAGGATGAAAGGTGACAGGAATGGAAAATGACTACCAGAGGTTACAGGATTTCTTTGGAGGTGAGGAAAGTACAGTAGTTAACATCAATTCTGAAAATATTAAAAGTGGAGGATTCTACATTTTGAAGTTTGTACAAAAATGAATTTTATGGTATATGAATTACATCTTAATAAAGATTAGTTTTAAAAAGTGTCATATCACTAATAGTTTAATTCCATGAATTAAATAATTTGGATACATTTTATTGTCATACAGAATTGTATAACACTCGAGACCTCAGATTTGTTGGAATTTATTAACATACTATGAAATATGTTAGTTTATATAAGAAGAAAGAAACATAAAATAAAACATTGTAATCTCTGTCTTCCAAAGTCAAAAATCTACTAAGGTAGGTGTTCGTAAGTCAACTAGCACCAGGACTGAACTGTAACCTCGCAGGGCTGTGGTGAGGATTTCATGATGTCATTGAAAATTATGTGAATTCTACAATGTAAAAAGTACCTGAGTAGAAATGTTTTTTTTTTTAAATGTCATTCTTAAGTATTATAGGCTAGAATGTATCTTGTAGTCTGTTGGCAGAGGTGCCTTTGCCATCCTTGTGAATGGGTGAATGTCTATTTTTTAAATTGTGTTCTTAAAATCTGAGAATATCTGTGTAAAGTTTTATCCTCATTAAAAATGTACTAAATGAAAACAGTGATTGCAATGGCTTTTATTATTAAGGACTTAGAACAACAACATTAGGTAGGGTGTTTTGATAGTAGATTCAGGTCTTTTAGCAGTCTAATGTGCTATACACTGCTCAACAGAGCCAGATTTATCTGTATTCATCCAGAATTTATACATCCTTGGGCCGGAGATTTAGCTCAGTGGTTCTTCTGCCTGCCTTGCAAGCTCAAGGACTAGAGTTCAATTCCCAGAACAACAACAACAAAAAAAACAGAATTTATATATCCCTATATTTAATATTTTGACTTCTGAATATCCCAGTTCTTAGCACACATCGTTAAATTATTTAAAGCATTAAGATTTTATAAAAAATTTTGATGTGTTGGTATGGCTGACAACAATTACCCCAAATTATGGATTGCAAAGGGATCTACCACTTTTTCATGAGTGAAACTGTCTTGAACTTTCTCAACTGACATCCTGCCATACTAATTGGTAATGGTTAAAGCAATAAAAATGCTCACCAGAAAGTGGGCCACGTTATAGAGCCCTGTTTACATGAGAAGAAACTGAAATGCTAAAACGTTAACTCAGAATAGTACAGTCGTGCTTTAGCCACGGAAAAACAACCCTATTGGAAAATCTGTTAAGAATATGTGGAAGTTCACACAATCAGTTTAACCTTTATGTAAATCAGGGGGTAACCATGACAACATTCATTTTCAGCTCACTTCACAGTTGCCCCGGCTGAGATAAAAGAGAGGCTGCTGCTTGTGGTTGTGATCAAGACTGTGGCCTTCGTATCCCTCACCTCTGGGAGAAAGCATTACTTGGAATCCACCGTCCCCTTATAGCTTCACTCTGTAGCTGGTTCCTTCAGCAGCCATGAGAAGTACACTGTACTTTCATTTCTCTATCACATTTCCTACCCAATCGTTAATTCAGAGGCAAAAGTAGGATACACAGCCATGAATCTCAAATAGCTGCATATATAAGTCACTCGAATCCTTAATATACAGATTCTCGCTGACAACTCCGGCCATGTTATAAATAAAGGATCACAGGCTCCTCTTCAGAGAGATGGATCAGAATCTTTAACATTGGCAAGTTATTTCAATCTTCTTAAGGTCCAGTTTCTTTATTTCTAGGATGAGCCAGGCCTAGGTCATGTATCTGAAGGGTCTCACATCTCTTCTGTCTCCTGAATCTTCCTTCTGTTCAATTAGATGATGATATTTTATAAAATTGTCTCTGGCTTCTAACTTTTGGAAAGTAAAGCTGCTATAATGAACATTTTGCTTCCAATTTTTTGTTTTGTTTTTTATTAAGTTTATTGGTACATTTTAGGTATATGATACAGTTAAATTCATCATTGGGATCTTGTACCTTTACATGGCAGGTCTTGGTTCTTCTTTTTCCCCATTCCCCAGCCCTCCCTTCACCCCCTCTACCCTTCCCTGCTTACAATGACATTGTTTCCATGCTTTTCCTTTTCTTATATTTTTTTCTTTTTTCCTTCTTACCTTTCCCTTACTTCTCCCACTTTCTCCTACTCTTTTAGACCATTCCTTCCTATTATACAATATCAAATATACATTTTGATCCTTATTTACTCTTTTAGTGTTTCACACTAGACACACTATTAAGTATTTACACATGTGTCATATTAATTTCTCTTAAGAGTATGGCCTCAGTGTGCATCCACTTAGCTATAAATGTCTCTAGTTTCTTGTTGTTTACTGCTGACTGGTACTCTATTTTATATATATACATATATATAAAACACATCTTCCTTATCCAGTCTACAGTAGTTGATGGGCAATTGGGCTCTTTCCAAGCTTTAGCCATTATAAACTGTGCCATTATAAACATGGGTAAGCATATGTCACTGTGGTATGATTCTTTTAATTCTTTTGGGAAGATACCCAGCAGAGGAATAGCTGGGTCAAATGGGACTTCTAATCCTAGTTACTTGAGGTATTTCCATATTGATTTCCACAGTGGCTGCACCATTAACCTCAGCCCAGAAAGAATGGCTGCTATCAAGAATCAACCAACAACAAATGTTTTTTGTTTGTTTGTTTGTTTGTTTTTTGCTATGCTACCATACAACTGTGGTACTTTTGCTTCATCATATTTTTCCAAAATTACTTATGCATTATTTTCCTAACATCCATTAAAGTGAAATATTCTCAACTTCTTTTTCGGGATCTTCTTCTCTTATGTTTTTAAGTGGATTTTCCTATACTGCACTTCAAAACTACCTATGTGACTTCATCTATTCATTTTGTTTATTTCTAGGAAAAGATGTGTGTCCTCCTTAAAATATTATTTTCATCCTTCCTGCTCATTCTGAATTACAACAGACCCTTTGTGCTTTTTTTTAACATCAACAAATTTCTCATTTTCCACCTTTCTTTCTTTTTTACCTGCAATTTTCAGCCACACTTTTCCAGGAGAACATTGTCTGTGACTACCCTAACTGTTCAACCCATTTCCCACTTTCCACTTTAGTGAGTACTCTATGCTGATGTCTTACGCCTTAAAATGTATTTTCCCCTGAAAAATCTCTGATGATATTTATTAGATATTTCAATGATACCAAGATATCAAGTCCTATGCTGTGTGTGTGTGTGTGTGTGTGTGTGATACTTGAGGCTGAATGCTGGGGCCTTTGAGACACATCCTTAGCCCTTCCTGTATTTTGAGACAGGGTCTTGCTGAGTTACTAAGTTGCCCAGGCTGAGCAGGAATTTACAGCCTTCCTGACTCGCCTACCCAGAGTGCTGAGATTTTAGGAGTGGACGCCACATCTGGTTCCACATTTCTTTCAAAGTCATCATCACAATGGGATATTTGTGGCCTTCAGTCGATGTGAAACAGTTCTTTTTATGACAGTCATTTCTTCCAAGGATTGTACGTATCATTGCCTTTCTGGATTTTCAAAATTATTATTTTTGGTTTGTTTGGTTTTATGTTCTGAGAATGATATCTTATTGCCTTGTCTTTTTCTTTGCTTCCCTGACCCTTTAAATACACAGTGCTATAGACCCTGTCTCTCCTCAGTAACAAGTGCAATGCCCATGGCACAGACATGCTCAGGAAATTTTGAACGAATACACAAATGCATGAAAATGTTCTATGATCCTCTCCTTGCTCTACATGATCCTACTGGAAATTGCCCTTGTCGATTTAGTTTTAATTACTATCTTTAAAAGGACGATTTCTGAATCAGCATTTCTAGATCTAAGTGTACTTCTCAGTTGGAGTGCTATTTTCTAAATGTCTTGCTAGATATTTCTGCCTACACACTTCCCAGTTATCTGGAACTCAAAATGTACCAAACAAAATGTGTTCCCTTGCTCCCAGAACCTATGTACTTCCTGGACCCTTACTTTCTGTTACTGTCAGTTCTAGTACGTTATTCACTAAACCCAAACCGTGAGTTACTACTGACACTTCCTTTTCTGACAGTCCCTTCATCCACTCACTTCCCATGCTCAGCAATTCTACCTCTGTTGCTGTGGAAATAAAGACCACCCACATGTGAACGGCTGCATGCTGTTGATGTGGGGTGGGCTACACCAAGGGAATCAGCCACCTTCGGACCTAAAGGAAGGCAAGTAGAGGGCTAGGAAAGGGAAGGCTCTGCCATTCTCTGAGAGGAGATTGTTAGCCTGGGAGGTGGAGGTGCAGCAACTTGAAGCAGAGTAACTTATTAAATTGATTTAGGGGAGAGTTTCTGGCTCTCTCTGGTTGATACTGAGTTGGAAATCATGGCAAAATTTCAGAAATTGGCAGTCATGAACCTGGAAATGGTCTGCAAATCTTGACCATCTGAGCAACTGCTGCACAAGTTGTCTATGTTACAGAGATTGTAGGTCAGAGTTTTGTTGTCATATACGTCTGGCCGCGTCCGCTTCTGTATTCAATCTCTCACACATCATTTTGTTTCCTCGGCCAGGCTTCGATTCAGCCCATAGTTTTATACTACACTATTCTGTTCTGGAGAAGAGCCTTTCTAATCCTCTTGCTCCAAAAGAACATAGTACCCAAACCATCGGTTCAACCAGTATTTGTTAATAAAAATCTAATATTATTTGCATAATGAAGACTATTATATAGTTGTACGTATGTAGGGAAACTAAACTTTTTGAAGTTGAGTTTTGTGTATGAAAGTATTTAAGTAATAAAATATTTCATTAAACAATTTTATAGTTATCCACTGCTCAATATGAAATGTACACCAACTATACATAAAAATAAATTAGTTTCAAAAAACATTATTTTTCATAATCCTATGAGGTAAAACATCCTTCTTTCAACTTCTGATACAACATTTAAAATACAAAAAGACTTGGAAATCTGCATATTTCTGGTAATGGTTTGGATCTTAAATTCTCTCCAAAGGCCCTCAGACAAACAAGGTTCCCAAGTGGGGCCTCTGGAGGATGACTGGGTCGTTACAGCTCTGACGTCATGAATAATTAACCCACCCACCACAGAGCACCATGATGCTCTGTGACAGCACAGGGCCCTGAAGGCCTAAAAGAAATGAAGCTAGCAGACCATGAGCTGGAAACTCTGAAGTCATGAGCTAGCACACTATAAGCTGAAAACTCTGAAGTCATGAGCTAAAATAAATCTTTCTTCCTTTATGTTGATTTGCTCAGGTATTTTGTCATAGGGATGGAAGGCTGACAAATACGTTTCTCTAACACTCGTGTAGGTTGGATGCTGATAACTAAAAGGGATTTAGTTAGGTGCCAGGTGGGGTTTTAACCCTTTGTACTGATGTAGGTAACTCTGACAAATGCCTATCAAAACTAAGAAGAGATTCTTTAATATCTTTGTGTAATTTCAGATTTGCTAACAGTACCAGGTTTAATGCATTTTACCAGTATTTGAAGATTTAGTCATAATTTTGTTTCTCCTTGATAGTTAGCAAGTCTTTACTGAATATTTAAAAGTAAATAGCACAAACATCATTGTTATGTATAGTAGGAGAAAGGACACAAAAAACAATATTCACTTGGAGCTGGGGATTTAGCTCAGTGGTGCTGCGCCTGCCTCGCAAGCACAACGTCCTGAGTTTGAACCCCGGTACCAAACAAAGATATTCCCTAGAGGAATATAAATCTGGGATCAAATTCAGACCCCACTGTGATGTACATGGTATGTTAATTTATGGAGGTCACAATAATAATTTAATGCATAGTAATAGATTAATTATAATTGTGAACACCAGTAATGATAATAAATGCATGCGTGGATTACCTGTGTTCTAGCATCTTCCATGCACGAGCCTATTTAATTCTCCCAACAATGTTAAGTGGCAGTTATGAGAAATGTGAAATTTTCAGCAAGTGATATAGTTACTTCATCTACTTTTGTCTTCTCCGTATAATTAACCTGCCAAGGGTAGAAGTTTTAAGGCAGGTTTGACACCGAGGGTCCCTATTCTGGGCAGCAGAAGTCTGAAGATGCCTCTCTTCGGAACATTTTGTCTCCCAAAAGAAATACCTGATCACTGACAATATATATAGATGTGTTTTATAGAGGTCAACTTGCTCTGAAACCTGAAATAAGTACTGCACATGCTGGATCTACGCAACCAGCTAAATCTTACACAGCTCTAAAATATTTAAATGCAGAACATTCCGCAGAGCCGGTGTGATAGATTGTATTCATTATGTGGGTCTCCTAGCCTTGTAGATCCTTTGCCTACAAATCTCAGGAACTGCTAAAATATCCAGAAAGTTTCTGGAAGAGCCAATTGAAACAATGAATACTGAAGAAATACGAATACAAAACAAACAAAGAAAATATGACTGCATCTATTGTCTCAATTGGCTTAAGAATACTCTCAAGTAATTTCAGGCAAGTATTTATCAAATATCTTTTATCTGTCAACAATAGGGGGACAGGTAGATGAAGTGTGAAACTTTAAATGTCCTTTTTATTTTGATTCTATGAAATTATGTAAAGTGTTATTTTTGTCTCTATTTTTCAGTATTGGCCATGGACAATTTCAGGGCTATCAACAAGATAATGCCCACAAATATCATTTAAATTAGTGTTGTTTCATAAGATATATAATACAATATCTGCAATGTGATTACTACTAAAGGAATATTTATTGTCTCTGTGAAATTAAAATTTAACAGAGAATTTTTCTCCATATATGGCATCATTAAGTTTCTCCACTAGAATTCTTATTTTGAAATTTAATACAAAATTCCTCTATATTAGTATATCTGCAATATTTCTAACTGCTTGCCAAACAACCAATCTACACACAGTCAAAATTTTCACATTCATTTCATTCTTGAGAATTCCTTTTAATGGCTGCTTTTATTTTACTCTAAGAAAATTTAAAGCAATTTTTATAAATTTTAACTATTTAATAAATATAAATTTAAAAATATATGTATATTATATATTATGTACCTATTACATATAATAGGTACATTATATATCATTATATATTATAATATGATATATTACTTTACGTGGTGAATTAAAAATAGGCTACGTGCCCTGGTACCAAAAAAAGGCTACATTTTATGTTTCATAAAAAATATTTCCATTTAATAAAGTTTTTGTTCATTTAAATAAGGGGACAAGTTCTCTTTTTCCTCTTTAATATCACTTAAATATAGAACAAATCATACTGATTTGTGACAATTAAGGAAAGGTGTCCTTTTTTTTCTAATTTTTCAGTAACCTAATAGAAAATAAGATTTTTCTTAGCATCTTAATCAGCAATCTACGGCAGCATTGAGCATCTCATATTCTAGGGGAATTTCAAACCTTTTAACACCACTGGATAGCTTTCAAAGTGATCATGGTTAGTATACCCACATGGCGCTAAAACTCATGTATTCATGCATTGATTTTTAAACATCAATTGCTGTGCATTTTATGACAAAGTTTTATTTTATAGACCACTACAAAGGAAAAAAAAAAGAGTTGTTTCCCTAGGTATGCATCCTAACTTTAGATTTGTTTACAGGCGCTGAGGCATTGTTTCTGGTCATGTTCTGAAGGTCATGTTAGCCATGCCTACCCACATTCGTGAAACCATCCACACATTCCAGCTTGTAATTCCTCTTGCCCCAAGAACGAACCTTTAGGAACAAATACATTTTTTTTTTTTTGGTTTTTGAGGCAGGGTGTCACTATGTAGTTGAGACTGACCTGGAACTCACTATTTAGCCCAGGCTGGACCTTAACCCTCAGCAATCCTCCTGCCTCAGCCTCCTGAGTGCTGGGATTACAGGCATTTGCCACCACGCCCATCTAGGAACAAATATATTCTTAAAGGTTTTAATAGATCATGACATTGATAAATAGAACCCAAAGAAAAATAAATTCCATTCGGCTAAATATCTTATGCCACACACTCACTGTACAGCAATCAGAAGGTTTCTGTTCTGTAAGGCATGTGTACAAATTTGACTCATGAGGAAAATCATGTTTTATATTTTTTTCGTAGTACAGTATATCAAAAACATTTTTTCTATTATGACAATATTAGATCCACATAGCCAAGAATCCTTCCATTTTTCATTAGTACTCCCCATGTACTTCAGAAAACTTAACATATAGTGAGGGCATGACATATGCTTGTAAAACACTCTACCTGTGACAAAATGTTCTGACTTGAAGATGCAGGAAGTAAAGAGTACTTAAAATATGATCATGAACTTTTAAGTGTGCTTATACATTAATAACATTATGCCTGTTCTTATTTCTATCATGTTTTATATGCTATGATTTATATTATGAACGCGAATTATTAATTACAAAAATAAAGCACATGCTTAAACAGTGGCCTGTTTTTATAAGACTTTCAAGATAAGAGAGTATCTTTCTAATTGTAAAATTTAAAATTACCCCCTAAAGAACTAGTTTAGACCATAAGCAGAAATGAAAGTTAACCCTACCCGACAGCCAGACTGCAGTTTATTTTTGCTTGCTTTATAAAAGTCTTTTACGGAATAATGACCTCAGCTCCCAATTATATACATGGGAAATAGAGTTTCCTTTGTGGTCATCGGCTTGGGGCTTTAGTTATGATTTTTGGTAGTCATGGAGGCTCTGAGGACTTTGTAAGGAGTCACTGTGAGTGCCATTTCAGGATCCTCATCGGAAAGCAGCTAGGAAAAGGGCAGCGGTTCCTTAAAGATGGTAATGCAACCTGAAAACTGCAAACATTAGTTTGCATGGGAGACAAGAAATTGCTGGTCCATTTAAGACTGTAAACCTTAAAATAAGGAGATTGTCTGCATAGAGCAAACCTAAGCCCTTGAAACCTTAAAAAGGAGAAAATTTTCTCTGGCTGCAGTCACATAGATGTGGCAGAATTCAGAGTTGGTGTGAGGGGCAGCCAGTCATGCCAGGGGCCGGGGGCAGGTGGAAGGATGAGAGCAGGTGTGCAGCCTCAGGTGTGAAGACCAAGCAGCCTGGTGACAGCCAGCAAGGACACTGGCGGTGCCCTACCAGCAAGCAACCCAGGTCAACGGTGTGAAGGAGCTGAAAGGCTGTCTCATTCACACAGCCTCAAGGAACACAGCACTGCCAGCGGCTTGCTCTCGGCCTTGTCTGGCTCTGGACAGAGGACCCAGATAGCCATGCTGAACTCAGACTTTCCACTTTCAGAACCACCATAAAATAAAAGGGTGTTGTGGGAAACCATGAAGGCTGTGGCCATTTGTTATGGCAGCAATTAAAAATAACCACTAATATACCTTCTGTAAACTGAGTCTATAAATAGCTTGCTATGTCTTTCCGTAATACTTCTTACTTTTATTTTCACACCTAAATATTTTAAATATTTGAAAGTAAGTTTTGTTTTTAAATCTTTTTTGACAAGGCCTTAAAATTTATTTTTCTCAAAATCATCATTCATTGTTCTAGCACCTGTTACAAAAAAAAAAATAGGAGAATCAGTTTTTACCAGTGATTGGAAATATACCTTAAATCTTAAGTGCATTTATGGCATTCTGCACAGCTTGTATTCTATTCTGATCCCATGCTCTATGTGTGTTCACGTGACTGAGGCATACATGAAATAAGCACAGAACAAGAAATAAAACATGAAATATGCTTTGTGTTTATGTATGTTTGCATCTTCATATGCAACACAAAAAACACCTAAAAGTGTAAACCCTCAGTGTTTCCGGTTGGGCTGATATTTAGCACTAAGGAAAACATCATTTGATAGTAAGTCAAAGAAAATAAACAGAGTAAATTATTTAATATGAAAAAAGATTTAGGCATGGATCAATCAATCCAAAACTTGTTCTCCAACAGCCAAAACTCCAGTTTATATTCCCTTACTCACTTCAAAGTATTAATTCTCTGCTAATTGCAGTTTTCTTTTCCAGAGCAGACAAGGAAAGAATGCTACAATTAGTTTACCTGACTGACTGCAAAGACTAAAGGAATATCAGTCGAAACAGAACCGACAACATGGCTTCACTGGTATATTTAATAATAAAGACTTCACTGATATATTTACCAGCTGCTTTCAGAAAATAAGGATTTCTTCTGTGACCAGAGTTGTTCACACTATTTTTATTGAAACTGGAGAGTTGTTAAATACCTTGTTCTTTGTTGCAGAAGGTATAAGGAATGTGAACACGGAGCTGTGGGTGTGTAGATCTGTCTTAAGCTTCTAGCTCTACCTGGCCTCTAGAGGTCTTATGATGAGAATGGAGTGCAATTTGGGAGAGATTTTGTGGAAAATATGCATGATGTGGGAGGGAGTCACTTCAAACTCCAGGAAATTGAAGGACAAATGCCAAGTGACAGAGTGTGGGGGCATTTCCACAACAGCACCCCAAGAGCTTAGAGAATGTATCCAGGAAGGGAGGAGGCTTTCTCTATCTTGGAGGTCAGACATAGTGGAAAACCAAAATAAAGGTCATCAGCCATCTTCCATTGGGTCATTAGGCTTTGTTGGATAAGAAGCCCCAATTATACACTGGCGACCCTGGTAAATTCCCTTCTTCAGCTCAGCGCTCTGCACATGAACTATGTAGCAGGTTGGACCCCGACCCCCTCATGACTTGGTTAAGTACCCTTTCGTTATGCATCGAAGGTACCCCTAACCTACAGAATGCTAGGACACCTACAATTGGGTGAGCAGAGCCCCGGCTATGTGCCAGCACGAAGCACGGGACAGAACCGCAGCACCTGTGCCTGTCCAGCGATTGTAGTTAAGGAGGCAGCCGATGGAATTTTACGCTGTTGCTGTTGCTCTGAATCAGTTCAACACAAATCATTTTAAAGCATGGAAGAATACTTGAGCATATCAAATGAAAGGTTATTTTTGAATGAAGGTTCAAAGATGAGCAAGTTAGATTCCTGTCCTAAAATACACGTACTAGAATTTTTGTTGATGCTTTCGCTGGGTTAATGATGGAGATAACGCCTAACAACATTCCCGTTGACACCCATCCCAAGATAGTTCGCTGTTCGGTCTGTGTGTGATGACACACACGTGCACGTCCCTTGGGAAGACTTTGGGTTTCCCTGGGCAAAAATACATTCATTTAGATGTAACCAACGTATCAGTAGTCATGCAAAGACAGATACCCAGGTCCACTCTCATAATATGTACAGAAATTGGGAAGTGCTTTATGCATCTTGTTTAATACAATGTGTGCATCCAAATGAAGTTTATAAAAATACTGGTAATGTTAAAAGTGTCTTCTGTGAATTTTTTGTGGGCTGAGAGGCCAAATAAAATAAGTAGCATACCAACAGAATAATTGTGGAGGAAGAATAAATCTTGTCTGTGTGCATGTATTGTACATAAATACCTCTATATATTCAATAGTGTATTCAGAGATACCTTTAGTATTTTCCTAATAGTTCTTGGAAGCACGGTCTCGTTGTGTATCATTTTTCACTGTTCGCCGTGTAGAAAATCTTACTTACAGACATCAATTATTGTTGTTAATACACAGAAATATTTTCACCAATCATCATCTTCTCATGCGATGTTGGCCTCATTTTTCTTCGAATAGCCAAATGTGTAAGAAATGACTGTCACTGTGCTTCCAAACAACAGTGACAAGGAAAAGCTGAAGTCATATAATGTAGAAGGGGATTCCATATTAAAGACTTTATCATGTGAGCTTGTCCGTAACCTTTCAAGTGGCATTTGAATAATCTAATAGGCTCCTGTGTAGAAACAGGATAGTGAATCAGACAACGGCTAGCTGAAATTTATCTTAAATTTGCACTCTATACAGCTGAGTTTCCATTGCAGCCTGTGAAGCATATAAAGTACATTGTTCCCTCAAATAGACGGTCTTTCAGACTTGTACATTACTAGGTAAGATTATTTATAAATCAGGCACATGTATACACCATTAATCACTAAAGAAATTGAGATCAATGTTTTTGCAAGATTATCATGCTCCAGTGGAACCAGAGGAGTAAGAGAAAGAAATGGGCATGGTTTTAGGACCAAGGAAGAAACATAAGTATTAAGAGTGGAGGGGATCAGGGGATCTGCTGCCTTATGTTAAGGAAGCCGTAGATTGTCAGGAGTCTCTGAAAAAATACTGACAGTGACTGACAGGAGATCATTGGCGTAAATATTTGTCTATTTTCAATATTCTGTGAGGGACCAGGGTAATCACAGCATAGATTGAAGCCTAGAGAAAAGGTAAATTCATATAACCTTTCCCACTACAGACGAAGCTGAACTCCTTTGTCATCCCACTGATAATGGTTTATTAATTGTGTTGATTGAAGAACATACATTCCGAAAATAACTAAGACTAATAAGATCTGGCTTAAATTCCATCTAGAATGAAGAACGATTGTTTCACATTAGGCATAAAGGGAAAGGAAAGAGAAAATATGGGAAAGTTGATTTTGGATACTATCCCTTGCATTCTGATTATCCAACACAATTATTGCAGAAATAACGTATATTAGAGAAACAATAGAGAAGTATTGTACAATTGTGAAAACTAAAACAAAAGACACTTGCATAAAGCTGGGGGAAGTCAACAATATCCAATATAGTAAAAATGTCAAGAAGCAAGACAATAAAAAGGTCACTGGTTTTATGGGAAAACAGACACGGATGATAGAAGAGAAAGTTTCAGCTCAGCAGTGAACATTGTCAGTAAGACACAGGTGCATAAGAAACAGAGGTAATTGATGCTTATTCATGTGAACATGAGTAAAAAGGGGAATAAAAGCATGATAAAGGAGAATGGCAAATATATAATACTGGACATACAGTGTTCAAAGAAAATAGCATTAATTTTCTCTGAAAACCAAACTAATACCTTTTGTTAGTATCTTGTATTTTTCACCATTGCTACTATTCCCATACAGGTTAAATGCAAACACCATATATCTGATTAAAGAACACTTTCCCACAAACTCTCTAGTCCCTTGCACAGGAATTGAGATCCTACTTGGCCTGATGAAAAGTACCGTGTTGGTTATCAGTGCTACCACTGCCCTGCCACTCCATTAGTGTTAAGAAAAGAAGGGAATGGAATTAATATGAGAAAATGAAAAAAATGGAAACAAAGTCTTTGCGGATAGGGAAGGAGGAAGGGGTTGCAGGGAGGGCAGGGGAATGGGGAAGAAATAAGAACCAAGGCTGATTAGGTAAAGGTACAAATTTCCAACAATGAATGTCATTATATTATATACATTCAGTACCATGAAAATGAAAAAAATGGAAACAAAGTCTTTGCGGATAGGGAAGGAGGAAGGGGTTGCAGGGAGGGCAGGGGAATGGGGAAGAAATAAGAACCAAGGCTGATTAGGTAAAGGTACAAATTTCCAACAATGAATGTCATTATATTATATACATTCAATGTACCAATAAAATTCATTTAAAAAAAAAAAAAAGGAGCCTCATCTAAGACTCCTGCTTCCACCAGAGTCATGAGAAGTGAGTCTGGGGCAGACGGATGAGAAAAGGCTTTGTTTTCTCTAGGTGGGCGGAGCTCTGTGTCAGGGACAGAGCACAGCCTCCCTGCACTGCCTTGAACAAGACCCCCGTGCACACGACACAACCTGGCCCACTGCACACGGTCGGAGGAAAAGGGAAACGGGCTGTGCGTTGGAGGTAGAGGAGACCCGTCCTGTTTGAGTTTAGTCTCTTTAAACTCCTCCATTGCCTTTTTTCACAAGCTCAATTCTATTGAAAAAATGTTTTCAATCATTTTAAAATTTAAAGTTTTAAAATGATACAACTTTCTTGGTAGAAAAATATGAAAAATGATAAAAATATATTTTTAGAGGCAACAATTATAGATGTTTGGGGCTACCCCTCCATAGACCTTGCAAAACTTTTATTTTTAAGAAAGAAGCCTTAAAAGCACTTGTAACAAGGCGTGTGCGTATTTACATCCTTTTATCTTTACTATCATATTTCGCTCCGTTATTGATCACATTTTCCTGAGGAAGGATGTGTACCAGGGGCTGAACCCCGAGCCTTGCTTATGCCAAACACACCCACTATAACTGAGCTGAGAAGTGGTTGTCAATGCCATTCCTTTACTGCATACCCTCAGAGTTGTTTATTCCCAAGTGATTTTCATGAGATGTGAACTTGAGTTTGATTTCTATCACTTCCCTGCTCTATTACCTTGGAAGATTTTTTTTTTTTGAGCTACACTATTGTTTAATTGCATGTCTCTCTGCCTAACACTTAATATTTTGTAATTCTTGTTTCCTATCCGTCACTTTTCAACTGACAAATAAGAATAATGTTCATTGACTATCAGGATTATGCATTTTAATGCATGGCAAACATGCTTTTTGTGATCATTTTCCTTTTTAGACCATGTTTGTACTAAATGTTTTCATTCCTTGTGGATACTTGATAAGTGTACATAATGCATCTTCATTAACTCTTTTCATCTTCCTTCCCTTCCCTCCGCTCTTCACCCCTATTCCTTGATCACTTCCTTTTTTCCTTTTGTAAGTGTTTGCAGGATGTAATATTTATATTCCTTGTGCGGCACTGGTACATGATAGATCATATTTTTTCATTCCTTCCTCCAGCTCTTGAACCCCTTCCCCCTTGAGAAAGACCTTCCTACTTCCTATTATCTATTGTTTATTTTGCATTTTACTTTCACTTTGGATTTCTCATAAGAAAAGCCAGGTGGTATTTAATCCTGAGTGGCTGATTTACTTCCCTTAACAGTATAGTCTCAATGTGTAACCATTTTCCTATGATTGGCTCAAGTTTATCTTTCTTTATGGAAGAGTGGTACTCTACATTGTGTAAATACCACATTTGCTTTTACTATTCATGTGTTGATGGACATATAGGTAACTTCTAAGATCTAGCTACTGTGAATTGTGCTGCTAAAATCATGGATATGCATTATTTAACTATTTAGGGAAAATGCTTAGAAGTGAAACAGCTAGGTCAAATGGAATTTCTAGATTTTGTTTTCTGAGGAATCCCCACAGTGGTTTCCATAGTGGTTTTACTAGTTTACATTGCCACCAACAATGTAGAGGGGTGCCTTTTCTTCCCGAAATTTTGCCAGCATTTTTCCTTGATTTCTTGACATTGGCTGTTCTTTCTGGGCCACGATGGAAGCTCACTATTTTTGGTGCCAGTGACATGGAAATGATTTGCTCTTTTTCCTTTTTTTTCCCCTGAAAGGATATAGTTTCCTAACCATATGGTTGGAAAAGCTTTAGAATAGCATTTATTACCTGCACAACCATGCAATAAATAACTTAATTCATACATTTCTAGAATCCAGTAATAAGTAACATTCCTTGAGTGTTTTAAGTGCCAATCGTAATACCGAAATAACATCCTTCTATAATCTTACAGAGTCCTGTGATGATGTTATAAACAAGGAACTTTTTGGAAGAGAGGGAGGCTGAACCTTAGAAAGAATGTGTGATTTATCAAGCCCAGGGGTTCTTTTCGTAAACATCTCAGTCAGGAATTTTACCTTTTACCAAGAAGAACCCAAGTCATACCCTTTAACTATAATGCTTCAAGCACTGAACTCAGACACGGTCCCTCCACGCACATCGGTAGCTTCTGCTCCTGGAATTTGTTGCCACAAATTGATGTTTACTTAGCCATTTTATCTATTAGGTTTCTTAGTTTGGTTTTATCATATTTTTGGCTTATTTCTTGGTATTTCATTCGGAGTGATTTTTAAAAATCCACCTTCTAATTTACTATTTTTCTCTGGTTTTCAGTTTCTATTCTAACTTTTTTTTAAAACTGTGAATTAAACTCTGGACCTCACACTTGCCAGGCAGGCAGTGGCACCACTGAGCTAAATCTCTGGCCATGTCTTATTTTTTAAAATTTCAACTGTCACCATCAGACCTTCTAAATTTCTTGTCATTTACAGCACACCAAGTTATGTTCTTGCACCAGCAATAAGCTGAAAAAGAAAATGGATTATATGCTACTGTTAATAGAAATGGATGCCATAAAATATTAAGTCATAAATCAAATGGAGAATATTTAACGATTTTTTAAAAATAAGTCATACATTTTTATTGGAGGACATTATGGAAGACTGATAAATGCACATATAATCTTATACGGCAGTTATTTAACATTGTTAATGTCTCGGTTGTCCACCACTCAGTCCTTTTATTCTGAGTTTATTTCTTTGATAATATGGAAAATGCATTCTGAATCCAAGTAGATGAGCAATCGTAAATCTTTGGAACACCAGAGCTTGTTATCTGACAACTGCTCTTGCATTGTGTCTGTGCGATGGGTCACCAGATGGATCCAGTGGAAGGAAAATAGCAGCACAGAGGAGCTAGGGAGTACAGCAACAAGAGGGACTTTCTAGTGAAGGCTCTGTGAAACAAATTATTTCAAAGACAAAACACATTCTAGGTGGGACTGAACAAGAGAAAGAGTCCAGTTCGCAAGCTTAGTTGGAAAATTTACCTCCCGGTGTGTTTCTTCTCTGGGCAAAATTAAAGTACCAGAAACAACCATAGGAGATTGCTTCTCTCTGAGGATTTCACTTACAGACCACCAATTATTCATTCATTTCTGGCCATTAGCCCTGTTTTAAAGATTAGGTATATCATCAGGAATATTCCTACTTGAGCCAGGTGTGGTGGCACATGCCTGTGATCCCAGAACTTGGGAGACTGAGGCAGGAAGATCACCATGAGTTGAAGCCTAGCCCGTACTACATAGAGAGTTGAGGGCCAGGCTGAACTACCTAGCAAGATCCCTCTCAAGACAAACAAACAAACAAATAAATAAATAAACAAGAAATAAAGAAATAGAAATATTCCCACTGGTGTGTAAAAATTTATTCATTTTGATGTGTGACGTGTCTAAGCGGATCCATGGCATAAAGAGAGCAGGAAGATCAGAGACTCTAACATTATTTTGGTGCGGGGGCCAACCCAAGGTCTCACTGGGTTTTTCCAGACTTGTCTTGAACTCACTATGGAAGCCAGGCTGGCCTCCATTCCCAGAGATTCTCCTGCCTCAGCCTTCCCAGCACTGATTACAGGTGTACTAAAGACACCATCTTGGTATCTGACCTTCCCCTCTGGGAGCCAGGCTAGGTTGAGTGTCTGTGTGGAGCTCTCTTTAGTGGTTCTTCACTGATTACCCTCAGGTTGGATGGAACTGTCTATCCTTCTCCTTTCATTGGCTGGTTGAGAATTCAGCCATATATATATATATATTTTTTTTCCTTTCACACTGAAATTTAATGAAAAGTCACTGAGTGTTAGAACATCTTTTTCCTTCATAAGAAAACCTAAACCATCTTCCCACATATTATCAGTCTGTCTTCTAAATAGCTGCTGTGATCAGGATGCAGCAGCTAAAGCAGAGACAGATTTGTTTCCCACCTGTACATTTCACGTCACACTTTGCTGTTAGGACAGCTTCTTCCTCCCCTTCCTCCATCTCCCCTTTTCCCCCTCTTCCTCTTTTTTTTTTTTCAGTTGTAATTCATAGTGGAACTAAAACCATATTGATAATAGGCCTAGACATTTCAATTAAGGAATGGCCCCAATACGAGGGAAATGGTACAACGCTAGGAAATGAAGTGTGCAACACACATGTACACACAGGCACACACACACAAACAATGCAAATCTGTGAGCACCACCGAGGGTAAACTCACTGAAGAAAGACCTTAGAAAGAATGTGTGTTCATTTATGATTACAGTTCTCAACGTTTGCTTGCTATAACACTTGTCACAAATACTTTTGATAAAAAAATCTGTCCCCATGTTCAAAATGAAGCTTTATGTGGTATTTAACCACCTATTTACCCTTAATTAAACTTTCAGCCAAGTCAACACAACACAGCTAGTTGATAATTCCGTGCAAATGGTAGCTTTGACCTAGAGACTCTGTAGCTAAATCAGGCGAGGGAACTGTGTGTGGAGTCATGTAAGTAATACATAGCTATGGTGAGGGTCATCATAAGATGTATGAAAGCACACGCAAACTGTTATTTTTGAAAGGACAGTGTTAGGGATATTCAGATGAGCAATTCAACACCAGATTTGTAGTTCAAGATATCCACTCATCATAAATCTATCCATTGGCTCGAGATATAACAAAGGCCTATGAGGCTCCAAGAACTGTCCCAGACGCGCCATAGGATAGAGCGTGATCGCTGGGGCACAGGCAGGAAACAGTAAGTGGAGTACACGAGTCAGCTATGCGGTGTGGCAGGTGATGAAAAGTGCTGGGAAAAACCAAAGGGAGGCTAGAGAGTATGTGGAGTCCTTCAAGTGAGCAGCGGTTCAAAGAGAATAACTGTAAGGCTCTCAGGTCATCATTAGTTTCAGTCCTACGTATGACAGACCTAACACTTCAAAGTGGTTTTAACTGAGCACAGCTTAGTGTACAAGCGCCTGTGAATCTTCCTCCCGGCAGATGATCTGTTGCTTTCATCAGACTCATAAAGGGATATCTAAAATAAAACAATGACATTTCAATGTATCTTTTTTTGAAAGTGGACAAAAGTGTTCCATTTTTATCTATTAACATTTTTAACTATAATAATCGGTTGAGGATTATGTTATTAGGAGAGACTTTTTGGAGAACAGTATGTTGTCATTAAACATATTAACATTTCAGTTGGAAAAATATAAATAATAAGAATCATAATACAAATTTTTCTGGTTTCCTCTTCTTAAATTTTAGCTCTTTCGATTTGATGAGAGATGGGCTTAAAATATCGCATACGCTCACAACTACTGACCCCACCAATATGCCAACTTTCTACTTTTAAAACAACAGTCACTCAGACTGACACAAAAATAAATAAAGAAAAACAATGTCATCTGGAAGATGCTAAGTACCTGGTAAAATTAAAATCATCAATTCGTCCTAAACACTTATGATTTTATTTTACATAAGATTGAACTGCCGCAGTCGTATTTACAATGAAAATAAGCATTCTTGCATCAAAAAAGGCGATCCTTTGCTCTTGAATGTTTCTCCCTTTTCATAATGAAGACCAATAAGGCCATTCACTATTGAGCTGTTTCTCTCTCCAAGATATCTCAGTGTGAATGCTGCAGCAACTACTTACTATAAGGTTCTACAGAATTTAAATGAAAAATAACTTCTGTAGTCTTGGAGAACATTGTTTTTCTAAAGATTCCCAAACTAGCTGCTATGTTTTCAAAGATCAGGCTGTTTTGCAACATCTATAATAAGTGTAAGGGGGCAGTTTTATTTCCCTGATGAACTGATGCATAATGGAACACAATCTGTGAGTGTAAAGATGAAGTTAAAATGCTAGAGATACTTGGTGAGGAGAAACTAGTAGAGGTAATGCAAAAAGGGTGTAGCTAAAATGCTCGTGAAAGGTTAAGTGTCAGGATCAAACATTCACTGCTCTCTGCAAACTGAACACCTTTCTCTTCTCTCCGTCAGGCAGGGAATGAACAATACCCTGGGCTCCTCCACCTTTTCTGTGGCGATGAGTAGCTGACACGTGGTCAGATAAAACAAAGCCGAAAAATGTGAAGAGCTGTGATATGTTTAATATCAGCTGTTAAACCCAGGTTTGGTGCCCCAAATTCAAAGAACTGCGATATGGAAAAATAGGGGTTACGTGAGCCGTGCCAAGATACAAAAGGCATGAAGATCCTGGACACATGAAAAAGAGCTACATTTTAAATGATTTTAATATAAATTACAGTAGATACCGTGAGAGATATAAATTATTAGAATAAATAGTATCTAATAGTACAGTAATTTATATTTATTTGAACTGAAAATTGTATAGTATTAGTTTCATACATACTAAAATTTTAGTTTTCAGTAAACATGAAAGTGTACCATTTGTGAATTGTTCTCCAGTTTTTCAGTCATTATCATGGTTCAGAATTATAGTACTTGATAAGTGCATGTAAATACGGATCACTAGGGGAAACTCAATTGCAGATGTAAGTGCCTGGTTTAACTCTAAACTCATAGTCCACTTGATATTACACCAGGGAAAGCACGTACCATAGAAATTGAGAATAAATCCATCCAGCACATTAAAACTGATTTCCTTAAATGCATTAAGATATGATAGAAACAATCTTAAAATTCAAATCTCATTAATCAAATTCAATGAAGATTCAAATTAAGCAAAGGGATGTCCAGATTTTATGAAAGGAATGTGTGTTTTTGGTAACCAAAATGATTCACAGCAGTGAGATACACAGTGGAATTTTAGTTAACTATAACAAATTTATTTGTACTTGCTAAAATGAATGCTTTCAGATAGAGAAAGTGATTCGACTTATAATACAAGAGCTCATTTCATAAAAACTACGAAAAATTCATTTTGTTACATACTATGTCATATCCTGGAAGAATAGAATGCTTGGTGGCCTAGAAATATACAGATTTTAGAGGAAAAAATGCTACTCCTCAATCTAAAACAATAAAAATAAAAATCCATAAGAAAATGCAGATTGTGAGCATTTTCTTATAACGCCCATAAACTTGTTATAGTATGAGACTGTCTCTTGTGTTATCTATTTTTACTTAATAAACTTCATCCTTCCATTTTGCTCAGTACTTTAACATGATTTATACACTAGAACCTACCAAAATATTTTTCCTTGTATCTATGTGGCAATTCTGTGTTATACAATGTACTATGTTTCCCATGTTTATAAAAGTAAAATTTAGAAAATGACTATTTTCTAGTGCCTATGATATATAAGCATTACGCTATGAAACAAATGTCTAAAATATATGGTACACTTAAAAATATTTCTCATATATTTCCAGTCCCCTACCTCTACTGTCCATATATTTAGAAGCTCTAAATTCCTTAAATGAAAAAATAAAGAAGGAAAACAAGCTTTACAAAAAATAGGGGCATCTGCTTCCACCACTGTTATATCATTATTATTTTAATAGATTTTTGGTTTATTTATATAAAGCACATTATAAGAAAACTGATTCCCCAAAGCCATGGTTTTCTAGCCTGTATGATTTGCTAATGGTGTAGAGTTTTCCATAAAGGCAACAAGAAGCCTATGCAGATGTATAATAATGTGAATTCATATTTAGGGAAAGAGTGACACTGCAGTTCAAAAGGGTGATTAGAATGGTAGGGCAAGAATGCCAGGATTAAGCCGTATGTAGGAATCATTCATAAATTTCCAAGTTTAGAAAAGATGAGGGACTATTATTATTGAGATTAATGCTGCTGGTAATTAAACCTCCATGGATTAGGTGCAGGAATGAGCTGCATCAGATAGATTTCCTGCCTTAATGGGGGTTCTCATAATAAGACTCCTTTATGTCTTAAGGAAAGGTTAAAGTACAAATTTAAGCTATTGCCTGTTCTACACTGCAGTGGTCTAGCTGCCTATCTGACTAAAATTTATGCTAAAAATGTGAAATGTGTTGTTATATTAATTTCTCTTAGTGCTATGAAAAACTATCTAAAACTGCTCCACAGTGAGTCTCTTTTAAGAGTGGATTTTCCATGGGAAACAGAATGAATTCTCCTAGATATAACCTAATTTCAATGGCATATAAGTCTCCAGTTTGCCTTTTGCCATGTAGATAACCACAAGCACTCTATTAGGAAAATGTAGGTGTCATTACACTTGGTCAAATTTACTATTAAATGACTAGATAATGGACTTGGAAAATTTCATGTCCTTTATCAATGAAGATGTCATTAAAAAACAGACCCTGCAGCTATTTTCTGAATTTCATTCTCAAATCAAAGTACCATTTTCATTATCTGGTTGTGTCTCATTAAAATTGGTTTGGTCTCCATAGGATAGCAATTTATTTAAACCTTATTGTATGTTGGATGAAATCTGGGACTATGTAAAAAACTAGTAAAGCTATGTTTCTAATATGTCCTTTCTCTACTGATCCCCATGGTCCCTGCTATTGAATTATTTCACTTGAAGAGTGTGGAGATCTCCCAGTATTGGAGAAGTTACGATTCTGTTAACATCTGACAGTCTTGGAAAACAGCTGTGAGCCCATATGTTAAGAAAAACAATCTTTGAACATAAAATCTGGATGAGAAAGTGCCCTAATACTCCTGAATTTTGGCCTGTAGAAAGGATCCTTTATGATATATTTCTACTCATCACGCAAGGGTAACAGAAAGCTATGGAAAGGAGGCTGCCTAGCACCAGAAAAACAACTGAAGTCTTTACTAAAAGGGTGAAGACAGATAAACGAGATCATGTTACTCAATGATAATTGGTCATCAGGCACACACAGGTTATATAGAACACTCCGAGCACTGGCTATACTTCCCTTACATGGCTAAGGCAGAACGATATGGAAAGGTCATTTTGGTGGAATATTGATCCATCCACTCTGCTAGAAAGAATGTGTTTCTCTCATATCAGAGACTGTGTTATTCGATGGAATTCATCCTCCAAAGGAAACTTTTCAATGCGACTCTTCTGACTGGTAACATTGTTTATATCTGGCTCTGCATGGACTGAATGTAATGAGTTATTTATGTATACAACAGTATCTTGAAAGAAGAGTAGGAAAGGAGCAATATAATTTTAGTGATTTGAGGCATAAATTGAACAAACCACAAAATCCAATCACACTGAAATCTATAGCGATTGTTGAGCCTTTCTTTTTTTTATGTTTGGGCCATTGAGCTGAACAATAAGCCCTTTGTGGAGAAAACTGCAATAGCTTAAAATTTCAAGTTCCTGCAAGTCTCTAGATAGTATGCCATATGAATTTGACTAAGTGAATACTCAAAGCAAGCTTAAAAATGGAAATTATTAACACTTGCATTCTACAAATAGGGGATGAGCTCCAGCCCATGCAGCTCTGTGAGCTGGCCATTACACCAAGTAGAACTGCTTAAGAAACCAAGAGGTTACGCATGCTTTCCCCAAGCTTCAATCTGTCTGAAGACGCTAAAAGAGACGTATTTGAAATTTTGGGGAGGGAAGGGTTAGCAGTAGAGGGTCCTTCAAACATCAGAACCCAGGCATAAAGAACAAATTGCTGGTAAATTACATTAAGTGCTTTGAGAGACACCTATCTTGATGGATTTCAAAGGTTTGCTCCAGAAAAACCTTCAAGGGTGGCCATGATGGGAGGTACAGTAAATGACACTGTTACAATAAATCTAACCTTAAAAAGAACTTGAGAATCCTCATTTGTATCTTTATAAAATGTGCAACACAGCAGAGTGGAAAGAGTCTAGATTTTGGCTAGGAAGGATTATAACTTGGGCTAGAGATTGGTAGAAATCCATATGCACCATTTGAGAAGCTAACACCTAATTATAAACAGATCCGGCATGATTGGGGTTCCTAAATTCATATCCAGACTGATCAGGCTCAAGAACCAGTTCTTCCACTTCCACTGTATTTCTGTAACTAAAAGTAGAGATTATAAATGCAGTTACAGTGTAAACCAAAACAAGGATCAAATCAACCGTCTCACATGAGGTAGAGAGTGCATTTCCCAGCATGGTACTTGAGGTGGATAGTCACTGTCTTCTTGTTATTATTAACAATACACTAAGATAAATACAATTTTTAATAATGTGTTCAATTTTACAGCATCTGTAGTGTGGGTTTAACCTTATCGATATTTCCTCTTATTAAAACGCCATCTGAAATATTGTACCAAGTCTCAAGTCAAAGCTGGCTAGTAGGGCACTTCCTGCTTTTCAGGCCAGGTGGGTCTCTAAGTCAAACATTTTTCTCCTTCCAAACACTTCCTTAATCCCTACAGTAACAGCAGTCTTTTGTGCCAGGGAAATCCCTGCCAGGGACTAAGTGCTTTAGCTCACATGGGTGTTTGGTGAATAGAACATGGGCATGTAGACAATTAAACTGGCGTCCATGATGTTCATTTAAAATGAGCAAACACCACTTCATGCTGACATGGAGCTCTTCCAATTTACTTTCGCCTTTGCACCCACTCAGAATGTGTCCCTGTCCTCAAGAGACAGCTGGGACACCCAGGTATTTAACTTGCTCTGATTTCTTGCCCAGAGCTTTATTGAGAGCTGCCGCTTTAGTGGAGTTTGCATGATGCCTTAGTAGAAGGTTCCACACACCGCTCCCTAAGAATTACCCTCTTTCAGGCTCTGCCTCCATCAACGTTTATTACAGCTTCTCTTATTATTTACTGGCTTTTTTTTTCTTTTTTGCAGGGGAGGAAACTTTCCTTTGTTTTGATTCTTCGTTTTCATTGTCTGCTATCAAAATACTAAAACACTGTGATTATATCTAATTTTTCAAATTCAAAATTATGCATTGCATTCTCTTTAAAAATTGGATTATTGAGCTATGAGCATACAGTGATTAAAAAGCAAGGGAATTAGATTTGTGCACATATAACTTCCCTGTATTCTCATAGTGATTATCTTTGACATTTATTAACCTACATTGATTTATTATCAGATGAAAATTTTAAAAGCTCAATAATTTTAAAAGCCAGAATATACTTAAAATAACGAACTTAAAATGAAATCATCTGATTAAGTGTCAATAATCCTGACAATTCAGGCTAAGGGTGTTTCTATAGAGAATGCACAGTTAAAAATTCTGAATCTTTCTTTAAAATGTTTCCTCACACTATTTTAAAAAACAAAACAAAGCAAAGGCAAAACCAAAAGACCACCAACATGAGTAGAGCAAATATCAACGCACAAGTTTTAAAAGCAAAAAAGTTCCCTATGGGAAAATGAAATCCCTTTTGCTGATATGTTATTTTTGGTCAATTCAACCTTTTGGAACAACTGGAGATTTTACACTTAAAAGTAGATTTCTAACTTACTAAAACTCAAAAGAGTCAGCTAATACTCCTGACAGACAAAATTAGCACTAGCTGAATATTGGCTGTGCCTTTTACTCAAAGCATGAATGCTTGCAATACCTGCTTTCCCCTCCCTAACGCTCCATTTGTCTACTTGAGGTATTGGGTCTCTGTGGACGCTTGTCCTGTGGTCCACTGACACACAGAAGAAGACCTGCCATGGTGACAGTTGGCAGCGCAGGACCCCGTGGAGACAGGCTGGGAATTTCCCAAGAGGTTTTATAATGTAAGTGATTTTAATATAAGAGGCACAACGCAAATGAGGATAATTACTCACTTAGCACTTGAACAATTACAACACTATGCAGCCATTAAACATGTTTTCAAAAATGTCATATGCAAATATAAAGATGATTTAGTTAAATAACAAACTCAGATCACACAGTTGTAGGTAAATGATTTCTGACTTGCCTTACACAGAGACTCCAAACTAGAGGAGCACTATCAAGGTAAAACTGTCAATGGATAGATAATCGCTCAGAATTATGGTGCTAAATCGCGCTAGGGAAACCGGTTCCAAGAACAAATATTAATATTTGCTCATTAACGATAATTAATTATATTTTTATTGAAAATATTTTAGAATTAATTAGTGAGACTAGTACACTCCTTTAGAACAGTGAGGGGGAAAATGTAAAATGTTGCACAAATGCAGTCTGAAGAGAATGGATAAACACATGATATGGACAAAATAGCACAGATATCTGACATTTATGAGTACATTATTGGTTAGACAACTTTTCAAGTTGCGTAATTACATTTTTATTACATTTTTGTCATCATCAGAGTAATCCTCATAAGTGATTAAAATATAAGATTACAAATAAGAAAAAAATCACTTAAAATCTTATCAAAACGTTTTATTATTAAGGAGCTTTGAACTTTGTCTCATGTCTTTATCCCGAGGACCACAGACTTCCGTTTTTGTTCATCAACATAGCCAGTGGGCGGAGCAGCGCTTCACAAGAAAAACAACAGAGTAGGCATTTAAAGAACATTCAGTAGATATACACTTTGAAGTTAGAGTTCTCCTATCGCACTCTTGATCTCTTTTTAACATCACCCTTTCATCATTGTCTTCTGTTAGTAAACATACAAACTTCTTCTAGGATGGCTCTCTGTTGCACCATCGTTGACATTTTTACTAGCACTGAGCATATTTAGAGCACATAGTGACTCCATCCCTTCTGGAGAGTTCATACGTGCGCCTAATGCATCCCATTCTTTCTCAGCCACTTCTCTTCCCACCCGCACTCCCTTCATGTCTTGATCCCGTTTCCTTTTGCAGAAGATCTACCTCCATATTTCTATTATCTTTTGTTTTATTTATATTTTGTGTTTCTCATATAAGAAAAACCATGTTATGTTTAAGCTCACGTCTGATTATAACATGCATATTTCACTGAATGTTGTGGTCTTACAGTGCATCCATTTTCCTACAGCTGACTGAAATTCAACTTTCTTTATGGCAAGGTAGTAGGACATTGAACATAAATACTGCGTGTCCTTTATCCATGCGTCTGCTGTTGAACATGTAGGGCTCTTCCAAGATTTAGCTAATAATAAAACTGTGCTGCCATGCACAAGAGTATACACATATCTCTGGGATATGATAACTTTAACTCTTTTGGGAAAGTGTCTAGAAGCAGAATAGCTGTGTCAGGTGGAATCTCTACTCCCAGCTTCCTGAGGAATCTGGATTCTGATTTCCATTGTGGGTGTCCTCATGTACACTCCCAGCAGCAATGCAGAAGGGTTCCTTTCTCAGCACAGCTTTGGCAGCATTTGCTATTATTTGATTTCTTGATGACAGTCTTTCTTTCTATAGTAATATGGAATGCCAGTGGTCTTTTTATTTACGACTCTGTAATTTCCAGAGATGTTGAACATTCTTCGTGTATTTACTGGCCACTTTTACTACTACTTCTAAGAAATGTTTATTTCAGATGTCCATTTCTTATTAGGTCTTTAATTTGGGGAGGTCTAATTTTTGTGGGGCTCTTTACATGACAGGCTGTAGATGCGACTCCTCTGTGTGTAACAGCTGGTAGTTTTCTGCCCACTCTGTAGGTTCGCTTCACTCTGTTGCTTGTTTCCTCTGCTATGCAGAAGCATTTTAGTTTGATATGATCCCATTTGTTGGTTCTTTGAGCTATTTCTTATATCACTGGGGTTTTATTCAGAAAGTTCTTGACTACACTTATGTCTTCAAGAACTTTGCCTGTTTTACCTTCCAGCAGGTTTAGATTTTCTGCTTTAAAATTTAGATCTTTGATCCATTTTGATTTTAGCTTAGCACATGGCGAGAGATTTATCGATGTCAATTCAATCTTCTGCATGTGGAAAGCCAGTTTTCCCAGCACCGTCTATGAAAGTGGCTGTCCTTTCTTCCCGTTACAGTGTTGAATAGTTAGGTGATTCCAAATTATCACTGGAATCAAAGTACTTCAGTGAACATCTTTGCGCAATAAAGCTTGCTAGTATCTGATTATTTCATTAAGAAATATAAGTAACAGAAGAAAATGTAGGTCAAAATACATAAAATATTTCACAGATTGACTCTCTGCCACATCTATTTCTCTTCCAGTGCTGAAGAGAGCATTGACGTTGACCATTATAATTTTTCCAATTTTATAAGAATAAAGTGTTTATTTTTGTGTATCAGTGGCACTGTCTTTATAAATACTATTACTCTAAAGTTTTCACAAAGGATCTAATGTTTAAAATATTTCATCTAATCATGTGTTTAAATATGGGCATATAGATTATTGCTATATAACTATATTATTACAATCCATTAGGTCAGCAGGGCTTTGAATTCTGCACACATAGAGGCGTCTGTGTATCAATCTGTAAACAGACTGCAGATGGATGAGCTCTTGTTGTGCATTCGGTGACACGTGTGCGTTTCTCCACTGATGAAGTTATTAACAGTGAAAGCATATGTGCTGGGCCAGTCATGGAGATCAGGGAAGGTTACGCAGGCGTGCCACACTCACAAGGTGTGTTGCCTCATTCATAAAATGTGCTTATTCCGTCTCTCTTTGCTTTCTGCCCTTCTCTCAGGCCCTCGCCTCTCTCCCTCTCTAAGCCTCTGTCTCTCTCCCTGTCACATACACACTGGGCTGGAGAGAAAAATCTGCCTTAGTAGTTCCCCATCCCTAGCAAAATACTTCAAGTGCCTTCGCAAGATTTTAAAGAAGTACATCAGATACTTTAGAGTGCAAAATTGAAAAAAAAACACAAAACATCCTATGTATGGTTTTAGCTTTAAACTTTCCATTGTTTTGGGGGGGTGGATAATGAATATCACATTGGTAATTTTTATATTTATAAAATGAAGATAAATATGTAGCTAATCATATAAGAGTATGTAACAAGTCTGTTCATTTACTTATTTAAAGACCCTTTCCCTTTTCTTGACTTTGGGGTCCAGTGCCCTGGTTACACCTAGCTTTTATGCAGAGAGTGAAATCGGTATTTCAGCTTGAAATGCAATTGGAGAGGAAGTAACAAAGCCCGTGCATCGCCCTTCTGTTCAAAGCAACCCTGTCCTGCCAGCCCGGGACACAAATCTTCTGGCTCTTGGCCCCCTTTGCAATCTGAACACCGGGAAGCGGGCAGAGGTTTCTGTCTGGAGTCGGAACCTCTCCGCAGTTCGCAGCTGTTGCTTTGCTGAGGCCAGAGCGCAGGTGCAATGAAACCCAAAGGCCAGCGTATGGCCTTTGGCCCAAGACGCAGGAAGTGGCTTTTCCTTCCACGCAATCTTCCTGGTTTTCTTTCTTTTGCTTTCCATCTTCAGGGATTCTAACTTTAGCCAACCCCCTTAGACTGTAATTATCATTATTTTTCAATATTTTAAAAGCGAAAATGTGAGAAAAACAAATTCAAAAGCCAAAAAAGGGAAGGAGAAATATTGCTGCGAAAGACCAGCCTCGGCTAGGATTCTTACTTAATGTTTGACGGAAGCAGCTTTGCATTCTCAACAAAAACGCTGCTACTGTGTGATTACGTATTCAGCACTTCTTTAAGAAAAATATATTCGGTTTAAATACAGTTTTGAACGACAATACTGAGAAATCTTTTTTCCTTGGATTATTTTCAATGGCTAATTACGGCGTAGAAATTACACCTTCCGTCCACTGGTACTTCGCAAACGATGCTGTGTGTGTGTGACCACTACGAATGGCCACAGTGACAGGTGGGCCTGCGCTTTCCCTTCTCAAAAAGCCTTCAGACGGGGCTGACCGCATATTCAGGGGCCTCACCTTGAATGGCAAAAATACAGATTTATGATTTCATGACATGGAGCCTGTGAATTTATCTTGAAATTGTAAAGAGAAATCACTCAGGAAAGAAAAACTAAGTGTTGAAATATTATTTGTTTAGCCGTACTGAGTACTGAACCCAAGGCCTTCACAGTAAGCTACAGTGACAGGCCTTTTTTATTTTGTATTTGGGAATTTACCCAGGCTGGATCAGAACTGGTGATCCTCCTGCCTCAGCTTCCCTCTCTGCTGGAATTACAAGCGTGTGCTGCCATGCCCATCTAAGTTTTTAAAATTTCAGAAGTATACATACAAAGATACTAAATTTAGTTATATCAGTGATAAATCGAGGTTAATAAAAATAATTCAAGTTATTATCAAAGAGTCAGGTTAATTTTGTAAGCACTTGGCTACTTTGAGAGAGATACTGGCTTGAGTTCTGCGAAAACTGCCTTCATGATCTCTGTCCCATTGGCCGGTGGATAAGCATCTTTCTTGCTATCTATTTCCGACCCATTCCTGTCCTTGCTGCTAATTTTGTATAGTGTTTTGCAGCAAGATATTTAGGTTCCATTTTCTTTTTCTTCTCTTTGAGCCAACGAATTATACGGTGTCTGCCATCTCTTTAGTTTTTCTACTAAATTGGACAAAGTGCTGAAATCTTAAACTTTTTGGGGTCCCAATAACATCTTGGGTTTTCCAGCCACATCTTTTTCTTTTCCCTTCCCATAATGAGCATCATTTGTAGAGTAGGAGTTGTAAAGGACCTGGAAAGGGAGCCTGTTAGAATCTCTGGCTTACACCAGACCCACAAATTCAGAGCCTTTATTTCATGCAGACTCTCAGGTGATTCATGTAGACACAGAGCAGCAGGGCTCTGGACTATAGCATGTCTATCATTAAAGCCTAAGTCTCTACCTTGCTTAAAGTTTAAAATATGCCTAAGATCAGCGGGGGCTTTGGAGACAGACAGACAGCTTTTCACAGCCCTGGCCGTGGGCTCCTGAGATGATGTACAGGTAATTTGAATGTTCTTCTCTCTTCACCTGGGAAGTGATAGGGTAACAGCTCTTTCCCTGGTCAATGTGGTTAGAAAGTGTGACAAAAATACGACATACTCGGAACAGCACTGGGTATGTAATAAGTGATCAATTTTAAAATTTGGTAGCTGAGCTAGGCAAATGAGAGGCTATAGTTGTCAGAGATCACAAAGCAACAAGTGTCATTGTTTGTGTGTCAGTGTTGACCTGGTGAACAGTGTGATACATTTTAAAACCCTGTCTCTTTGCCACAAGCGATCAATTCTCAGTGGTTTGACTGAGCTTGGATTTGCAAAGAGGCTTCCTTTTCTCCTGACATCATGATCAACAGAGCAATTTTTCTTTCACTTTCTCTGAGTTGCATTTTTAGATAATTGGGGAAAAAATAAGTCCTCTGTTTCAATATACCAAAGCTGCAGAAAAGATTGTTTAAGATATTTTGTTTTTTCCTTTTTTTTGCAAAACATTAAATGGACCATTATTTACATGAGATTTTTCAAGTCATTGTGGACTAGCGTGCCAATTTTAAACTGATACCAGATAGGTAAATTGTGTTTAGGCAGTTTTCAAAATCTGGATATTTTTTGATTCAATAGACCGGATCATCTCTTCGATGTGCCAGTTTATAATTAAACAAATTATTTTGCAGATATGCATCTCTATAGCGATGCTAAGAGATATTCATATTTAAATCATGAGCTAAAGTTACCTTACATCTAAATATGCTTTTTTATGCAAAAAAAAAAAAATCTTAGAACCAAAGAGCTACAGAGCAAAACGGAGTATCTGAATAATTTGTACAGTGTTGTGATTTCTTGATCATCTGTTTTTGTCACTTTTCATATTTTGACCTCTGAGCTCACAGTGCATTCCTCAATAGGAGAAACAAGAAAGATGGGGTTTCTGTAAGCATTTTTTCCTTTAAAGTGAATGTGATGCAGAAATTCTCTCCAGAGGCTATGGAAAGGCAGTTGTAGGAGAAAGTGATCCCAGCCACTCCCCCGCCCCCAGGGTACACATTT
>NW_022900943.1:9126296-9153196 GCF_012274545.1 Fukomys damarensis | reverse complement strand
GAGACACACACACACACACACACACACACACACACACACACACACACACACAGTCCTGCCTCATCTGCCTGCTTTCAGCCTCCTTCGGTCCAGGGGTCCCATGCCCAATGGCTCTTATCACAGCTCAGCTCCCAATGCCTCTGCTCTTGTAGCACCCAGTCCGGCCTCAGGCTACTGCTCCCCCTGACGCCCCGTAGACCCCCCGCTGCCCCGCAGGACTTCCGGCCCATGTGTCCACCACCCCGGACCTGGCCAGGCCAGACCAGCGACACCGCTGCTCTCCAGGGCCCACGTTACTTTTCTCCACTTGAGGACCAGCCCCTTCCAAGGTGTCCTTGCCTGGGTCAGCCTTGGGGTCGTCATGCAGAAAGCCTGCATCTCCATAGTTCTTTATCGAGGTTAATTCCTTATTTTAAAACTCCCCTCTTCAACCGACCTTACATTTTTTTTAATCTCCTAATTGGAGCCGCTGCTACACTAGCTTTCTTTTCCAAATAACTAATTTTTATTGGAATATATTTGCATTACATGAAGTTTACATTCCTTTGGGGGCTGCTACATGTACTTGGCACATCTTAATCATTTCCTTCATCCCTGTACCCTCACTCTCCCCTTCCTCCGTCTCTTGAGGACCCTCTCCAGTCGAGAAGGACCCATCTCGCTACTCCTTAATGTTCGTGTCTATTTTGCTCTTCATTTTTGGTTTCTCAAATAAAGGAAACCGCTATATTTAAGGTTGTGTGTGGGATTTATTTCACCTAACATGATGGTCTCAAGGAGCATCCATTTTCAAAAGAGTGACTCAAGTTTCTCTCTCTTTATGGCAGAGTAGTGCTCCATTGCGTGTAAATACCACATGCTCTTAATTCGTGTGGTGATGAACATGTAGGCTGCTGACAAGACTTAGCTACTAAAAATTGTGCTGCTTTAAATACTGTACTATGATTTTTTTAACTCTTTGGGGGAAAGATAAGTAGAAGAAAAGCTGGGCCAAGTGGAATTTCTAGTTTTAGTTTTTTGAGGGATCTCCATCTGGATTTCCACAGTCATTGCACTAGTTTACATTTCCTCTAACAGTGTAGGAGGGTTCCTTCTTCCTGAAGCCGCACCGATATTTATTACTTGATTTCTTGGCGATGACCATTCCCTTTGGGGTAAGACGGAATCTCAGTGGTGCTGCGATTTTCATTTTTCTAATGGCTCATGACGTTGCGCGTTTCTTCATGTATTTATTGGCCATCTGTACTACTTCTCTGAAGTGTCTATTCATTTTACTTGCCCATTTTTAAATTGGTTTATTTTGGAAAGTCTAATATTTTTGAGTTATAGCTTATTAGTCTTTTCTAAGAAATAGCTGGCAAAATTTTTTCTCATTCTTCAGGGCATCTTTTCACTCTGTTGTTGGCTGTTTATTTAGCTGGTAGAAGCTTTTAATTTGTTGATATTTCAGATTATGTCCTGTGTAACTAAGGTTCTGTTTAAAAAGTTCTGCCTACATTTATGACTTCAAGAGCTTTACCTTGTTTATGTTCTAGCAAGTTAAGTGTTTCTGTTCTGACATGAGATATTTGATCCATTTTGAGGTTAACTTATTAAATTGTGACACAGGTCCATCTTTAGTCTTCTGCAAGTGGACATTCATTTTCCCACACTATTTATCAAAGAGGTTGTCTTTCCTCCAGTGTATGTTTCTGGACTCTTTGCCAGTATCAAACTGTGGAACGTTCTTAGGGAGTTTCTCCAAATTCTAATCTGTTCCATTTATCCTCCTGTCTGTTTTTGTGCCAGTAGTATGCTGTTTTGATTGTAGCTTTATAATGCTGTATAGCTTTAGAGTTAAAAAACCGTTGAGAGATAATTTTGATATACTAAGGGCTACTACTTACTGCAAACTATAATGCACCAGGCTTTTTCATATATATTATCACATTTTATCCTAACAAAAATCCTATGAATTGGTTTACTTTATTACCATTTTACAAAACACGGAAGCTTCAACCTAGAGCAACTTACTTATGGTAAAGTGATGCTGGATTCAAAGTAAAGCCCTTTGGCCTGTATTTCCAACTATAGTCATTTTTGTAAACAGCCTGAAATTTTGCTTGACTATCTCTGAATACTTTTTTTCTGGATTTAATAAACATAACGTTTTAATTAAGTGTATTATCCCAATAGAAATTTAAATGTTTCTGCATGTGTTCCACTGCAGTGTTAATAGAACTTGGTCTTTACCTATGGCGCTTTTGCCTCCCCAGGACTTACAGAGTGAGATTCTAGTATTTAAAAGAAATCTACAAGACTGAGAAAAATCAAATTGTCAGATAATAGGATATCTGACACATTTGAATTTCAGAAAAATAATATCTGCTATCAGCATGTACCACTAATGCATGGGACATAGGTATGCTAAACTTTATTGTTTATCTGAAATTCTAATCTATCTGCATGTTCTGTACTTTTATGTGCTGAATCAATCTTCAAAGGGATTATTTCCTTTTTCTGTTACTGGGCTATGAGTTTCTGAGACATTATCTAGATCGAAGTAATCAGCAGACAAAAAGGTGTATCTAGAATAATGTTCCAAACAGAACACAGCATTCACTCCCAGAAATCTAATTCCTAAGATTCCTAGTAGATCCCAAGTAGAATATAAGATCCAGGTAGATCTGTGATAGACTTGTTTTTACTACCAAAACATGGCTTTTTGTATGCACTAGAGCTGGTAAGACTTTTAAGATCTCCTAAAATTTGTTAGAGGCCCATGGTGGTACATGTCTATATGAAACCTTCATACCAATAAGCCAAGAGGAAATTTAACATGGCTATTTCTACTCTTAGCCAAATATTACTCCAACCCAACAGCCAACAGAGGTGTTAAGGAAAACGCTTAATGCAGGTGACGCTGCTGACTCAGAAGAAACCCTGCTTGTCGGTAGTTGCCCCTCTGCATGGTTTCCTATTACACAGACCTCTCGCCAATCCCTGGATTCACACATCTGAAAAAGGGACTACAGGACCTCTTTATTAAGCTATCTATTATCCGCCAAACCTCTACAGTAAGAACCTCATGTTTCTCTGGAAGCACTGCCCCTGTAAGAGGTGACATCCTCAGTTCTGCTTTGCATCTGTGCACGGTCCTAGGCAGTCCGCTTGGATCATAATGCAGCATCCAGAGGGTCGTGAAGCAGTGGGTGGCAAGACCTTAAGATCCAGTGACTGTGGAGCCAACGTACCTTTTATGTAAAAGGGGGAAAAAGATCTGTATTGCTGGACTCTCTGCTTATCTCATTACTCTGCTTATGTGAAACTGAGCTTATCACAAAAGATTCAATGCTCCATCTGAAAGTTTTGTCATTTTAATTTTTGCAACTTCACCTAAAGGGATGAGTTTCATGAAAAAGAAAAGTGACCGCTTAGATCTGCAGAGAAAAAAGGAATCAAATGGATCAGGGGCTCAAAGGAAAGGAGACACAGACTTCCCAAACCAGTTTGTCTTGAAATTAATGCAAGTCATTCGCATTAATTAAAAGTATTAATTATAAGTAGAATTATTAAAAGATAGTATACTGGGCCAGGGATTCGGCTCAGTGGTTCCACCACCTGCCTCATCAGCACAAGGGTCTGAGTTTGATCTCTGGAACCAAAAAAAAAAAGAAAAGAAAAGAAAAGAAAGACGGTATACTGACAGCTGGGCATGACAGTGCAATTCTGTAATCTCAGCACTTGGGAAGCTGAGGCAGGAGGATTGCCAGGAGTTCCGGGCCAGTCTGGGTACATAGGGAGTTCAAGGCCAGCCTGAACTATAGAGCAAGACCCTGTCTCAGGAAAATAAAATAAAACCAAAGATAATATGCTGACAGAAGAGGTTGCTTATTGGGGAAAGTTGAGTAGCAAACAATTACAATAAAGTATGTAAGGATCGTGATTATGTCTTGTACAGGTGCTATGGAAACAGACTGTGGGCACAGAGTGAACAATGGATATGCATGGAAACTTTAGCAAATAAATGCAAACTGAATCCTGAGGAGGTAAATGACTACAACAAACCGGGCACTTTGGAAGCACAGGGAGCATCTTCATAAAACAAGAGCATACAGCATTCGCCGTCTGGTGGGAATGGGGGAGTGGGAACAGATTTGGATGGTGACAGCAACTCAGAGCCTCAGTAGGACATTCAGATATGTCCTAACTATCAAACTGTCACGTTCTTCACTCTCACAAGGGTGGTTTTCCCTTTCATTTGGAGAACAGATTGCAGAGAAGACTGGAAGTGTACTAATAGTTTATTTTTTAAACACTAACATCACACACTGACTTTGTGGCACAGTCCTGTTTTAAATATGTATCCTCTGTCCTTATGACATCAACCTTATAATCATATTTTTACCATTGTATGTTGATTTAACAAAATTGAGAGATTCCTCAAATCATTTAATGTTATACTGTAACCGAGCTATTTATCATCCCTAGTTATGGATTCATGCAATTTAAACAATGACTTGATACTTTATGATTAGCTATACTAGTAATGAATTTGCCAAGTAATCACGAGGGAAACGGTTGAAAACATGAACTACCGCAGTGAAATTACAGAGGAAAAAACAAATGGAAGAGATACTAGAAATTCAGAACCAACTGACTTGAATGTGGTGAAGGTGGAAATAAGAAAACAATACCTTCATGTTTGGGAAATGCGTTGCTAAAGAAGTAAAAGTAATAAGCGATAAGTTTTCTTTGGGACATGGTGGATGTACAGTAGTTCATTGGAAATATTAAGTATTGAATATATATTTTTGGAACTCCAGAAGAATTGTAGATGGGAGACACAGAATTGGCAGCATGACAACTCCTGTATGGCTTGACTGTGTCCTTTAAGGCTCGTGTATTGGAGGTGCGGTCCTTGCCGTGGATAGGACAGAAGCTGCGGGCCTTGGGGACGGAATAACACTGCCCTTGTGGGACCCCAGTTACCTCCTGCAAGTAAGGGCTGTTTAAAGAACGGGTCTGTGCCTGCACTGGCAGCACACACAGTGAAAGGACAAGTCTGGCCCTCGGATTGTTCCCCAGCTCTCCCTCCCCATGTGGCCCCTCCCTCAGTCACACTTCTGCTACGATGTCGCGCAGGGAAGGAGCTCCACAGGAGGACAGCAACATGCTGCCAGGACGTTCAGGCTCCAGAGCTGGGAGCTAAGTCACCCTCTTGTCCTTATAAATTATAGGGCTTTAGGTGTGGTGTGAACAGTAACGGAAAGCAAACTAAGACAGGAAAGCGTGGCTTCCAAAGTAGTGCTAGAAGCCATGAATGCAAAGGGAATTTGCCCAAGAAGAATGTATAAAAAGAAAAGAGAGAAAGGTCCGGGGAGAAACTGTCATTTCATTCACTGACAGAAGAGAGAACATCTTTAAAAAGAATGGAAATAAACGCACAGTTAGAAAAAAAAAAGCAGAAGAAATCAGTATCCTAGAAGCAAAGCAAGAAGAATGTTTCTAAAATGAAACATCAGATCAGAGATAAACCTAGAAAGACAATGGAAAATGTGTGCTGTGGTCTTAACAATACAGAAGTTAGAGGTTGGAGGAGAGGAATAGTGGGATGTTTCAGATTATAATAAGACGAATGCACAACATGATGAGGAATAAGCTCTGAGAAAAAGAATTCTTTCAAGATGCTTGCTGGCAAAAAGAAAGCCTACAACTACCAAGGGCCCAGGAGGTAATTGTGGTTGTTTGCTTTAGGGTGAGATACTTGAAAATGTTGAAATGGACTTGGTGTGTTTTGAAACCTAGATGTTGAAGACAGGACAAAGAAAAAATTGATTAAAGAAATCATCAAGTAGACAGGGAAGTGTAAATGGAAAATTCTTAGTCTTGAATTAGTTAATGTTAACTTTGGTATTCACTGATCCTACCTGAATCATGAAATCATGCGTATGTATATATTCATATATATATACATACATGTACACTTCATATATGTGGATATACACACAGACACCATGCATGCACATTTATATATATATATATATATAGATAGATAGAGAGAGAGAGAGAGAGAGAGAGAGAGAGAGAGAGAGAGGGAGGGAGGGCAGGCAGAGTTATCAGCATACAAACTGTCACAATTTGCTTTTTACGGTTTTCTCTAGCATTCAAGTCATTCTAATAGAAACTGAGTGGTCTGTGAGTCACAAAGCCACCCTCTTGATTTCCCATTAGTGTGCTAACTCACTGCCACATCCCTCGGGCTGCAGAAGCCACTCATACACAGATATGTTTAGACTAGCTTGTGCTGATGTCAAAATTGCAGAGGGAAAAAGATGTACATTTTCCAGAACATGCAAGTGCCAGTATTCCTGTACTCAGTTACACTCCGAGCCCCGCACAGGCAGGGACTATGCCAAATCGTTCCCCTCTCCCTGTTAACTAACCTGTCATTACAAGCGGGGCTAAGAGTTAATAGTGTTTCACAGCCATACTCGCCCTTTGCTCATGTACTGGGAGGTTTGACTTCTCTACTGTCCTTTTATCTAAGAGCTATCTCTATCTGCACTGATTTCTTACCATATTAAATCAAACAAATAAAATAGCGAGCCAAGCCCATTCTCAATGGTGGATTCCAAGTCCTCATCACCTTTGCACGATCTTTATGGTCTCAATCAATTCCTTCTTACTTCCTTCAACTTTCAAGTTTGACCTTTCCATACAAACCGTAATTTTATGACATAGACTCACACTGGGTTAACTCTTTCATTCTTTTGCCACCATTAAAATATGATCTGGCTTTCGAAAAACAACATATGTCAGTGCTTTGTTTCCTTCTAATTTTAGAGATTCAAGGGATGCCAAGGTCCTTTATCACTGGCTACATCAGCAGTTCCCTTTGCCAAGTAAGGTTGTTAGCTCTTCCAAATGCAGATTAAAATGAAAAAAGAAAAACAAAGGAAGCAAAGATTAGCAGGCAGCAAAATGATATGGTATGTGGCCAACGAGCTAAGAGTGTTTAATGCAAGCCAACGCTTCACAGAGGCAGGATTATCTCATCAGCAGTGGTGAACCTAAGACCCAGTTCCCCATGTGGTGGTGGCTGGAGAGGTGGAAGGGGAAAAGGAGAAAACACTTACTGCACCAGTAATCAGCATTCTTCATTAACTACCACAGCAGGGGTTTTACTTACAGCAATGTCCAAGGTATGAAAAAACGGAGGAAAATGTGCAAAATCCTTACTTATTCCACCCATGAACACTTTTGGTAACAAGAAACAAGAAAGAATCTACAGTGCCCTCCTCACTCACAAAGGACAAGATGACTATACATTATCAGGCAGTGGATGGTGGGAGAATGTCTCATCTATTTTAGAGTTTCCTTTCATGTTCATAAAAACAGGCCCGTTTTTCTCTTCCTGAAGACTGCCGCTTGAGCTGGAACGGCCAGTGACTTCCCACACCCCTCGTCACCTTCATTACGGCGACACTCATAGAGACACCATTTTCCTCCCATCAGTAAATACGATTGATGTTCTGTAGAAGCTCCGTGTAACACACACCGAACAATGGAGTTAGACTCAGATAAATTATCATCAAAACAACTGTGGGCGACGAGCCTGCCTCTCGATGCTCCGGTGCACGCGATGGGGACGCGCAGTGGGAAAGCAAGATGCACAGTAAAGTCCACGAGTAACAATCATCAGTCCGTCTGGGGTTTAGCTCGGTGGTTCCACCGCCTGCCTCACAAGTGCAGGGACCGGAGTTCGATCCTTGGTACCAAAGTAAATAAATAATCATAAATCCCAAGCAGACATCACCCCTTCTTTGGAAACCCTTTGGAAAAGAAGATGAGGCGCTGCAATCTGTTTTTATAGTCATTCTAATTTTTAATACATTTAGTTAAAGGGCGAAGGGAGGCGGGCCTGGGCTGAGTGTCTCCCTCCCGCGGTAGCTCAGCCAGGGGCTTTGCGTGAACTGTGACGTGAAAAGGAAACACTGCATGTGCAGCTGCTGTCGTCCTACATGGGCCCTAGCATTTGCTTCGCTTTGATTTATCTTTCTATTTTTACAATATATTCCTCTCAACAGCTTTGAAAGTCTTCTAAGCAACTCGTCTCAAAATCATCATGGGAAGCATCAGGGGACGAGAACAATTTAATGTGACTTGTTTATAGTGCAAGGAACAAAATGAGACTAATGTTTTCCAAATTAGACATTAGGCTCGAAGAACTCCTCTCTGGTTCTACCTGTCTAGCACCCATTAAAAACAGAATTCAGGGTGATGACTGTTAAGATAAATAGGCTTATTTTCCGCTTTTCATCTATTTTCCATAAGAAGACACATACACCGTGCAATCAAGCAGTAATTTCAGAACTAGAAAGTTTATGGTAGAGGATGTCTGAGTATATCTCTACTATACAGAGTCGATAAGCTTCTGATGAATATCCCCAACAAGAATGTTTGTATCCTTTTTTGCATTGGTCTGTATCGTGTACATACAGTACAAATAAAACACCACTGCATCTCAAGAGGAAAAGGTACTCAATTTTCCTTAACTTGCCAATCAAATCTCCTACCAATTTATCATTTATCATTTCTGATATGCTGCATTTCCCGTGAAGCTTAGAACACCTCTCAAGAAATCTTATTCAGGTCCACGGACATGGAGAGAAATTTGGAAATGTCTGGGATCCCAGAAAAAAAGCATATATTCTCTCTTTTGAGGATTACTAATATATATTCATAGTACTTCAAAATCTAGTGAGGCAAAGGTCATATTTTCAGGATCATTGCACCACTGCATGCATTAAACATGGTTGATAAAGGAACAAACACTGTGGTAGGATTTTAGGACAGGAATCTTCATTATTTTCAGTAATTCTACTGACTAGTCAAGAGGTACGGCAACATGAAGGGACAAAATTCTAAATGTTCATATAGAATGCCATTAATTTATAGCCCTAGGTCTTATAGATTTATGTCAGAGAGATAGGCAAATTTATTACCCAATGAAGGAAAGGAGATGAGCACAGCATCCAATCAACTCTGCTGAATGAGGGTCAGGAGAACCCTCCATTAATTGAGGAATAGATTTATATATTTATGTTGCCTTTCACAATTTACCAACATACTTTTACATAACCTTTTCAATAGAATATTATATTTATTGTAGATTCTATTAAGTATATAAAATATTTAAAGCATATTCTATTAGAATATTGTATAGAAAATTCTATCAAATAGAATAATTGTATCAGAGTCAACATATTATTTGCATATTATTTTATTACTGACAGCTCCATTATATTACTCAAAAAACAGAAAATAAGGGATATTGAACAGTGAAGGTGTCATCAAATAGTCCTGTCTTAACCTCCATGAATTACCACTCTCCTAACACTTAAGTATCAATCAGCACAAGGTGAAGAGCTTACTTTTCTAACTTCCTTGTTCAAGTTATTGCTCTTTGAAGCTTATATTTCCCAGTACATGACAAGCATTCCTTGGGTACTAAAATAGAATTGCTTGGTAAATGAGTAAATATCTCACAGTGCCCCTGTATTAGCATTTCTGGTTATTCAATTCATCTCCTATTCAATTCCCAGCACTGTGCCACCCTGTAAGGTATAAACGATACAGCCATCAACCACAGGGCTATAGCAGGATTGTCAAAGGTGCTGACCTGCTGCCATCTGATTGCCTGCTGCAAATTCAACTTGTTCATTTCTAGCTCAGTCACTAACTTATGGTCCATGAATATTGAAATTTAAAAACATCACACAATAACTGTTTCCTTGTGAAAACAAAGGTCTTTAAAAAGTCATATCTAAGAAGCAGGGCTTCTTGTAATTATTGTAAACTATTTCTACCATCTAATCTCCCTTAGTTATAGCTTGGCCAAACTACACTTTTTGGTGACATGGCAGAGGTAAGAAGAGTATGTAAGTGAGGGTTCACAACAGGTAAAGGTGAGACACTGTTGGGAGAGTGGATCCTTTTCCAAAAGGAACAGAATCTCCGGTAACACATCTCCATGAAACATATGAATGCCACACCACCACAGGATGATCACCGGCTGATGTGAGTCAATGATCTAGGGACACAGTATCTAAATCTCACTGCTGTTACAGAGAAAGTGAAAATCCCCATAGCAGATGAGCGAGGGTTAGTTGACTGCTACCATTCTATACTTTATACATTTTTAATTGCACTGTTAACTTTCTTTCCTCTGCTGGTGGCCATTTCTAGGACTCTGTATCCTAGTAACCAGCGTAACCACAGTACTGTATCTGCTTTGTAGCTGTCAAAACTCAACTTTCTGAGGCCTAATCTGAAGTTTAAACACTGAGTTTATTTACGTTCTCAAACGTGGTTCAATGAGAGCTAATCGGTACTAGCAAAACGAATCGGACTTGGGGATCTTTCAGCAATTTCAGTTCTCAGAACTCTGGCCATCTATCTCCTGTTCCTTCACTTCGCTTCCCTTCCCTTCATCCATCCATCCTTTTCTTCTTTATACTGGCATATGAGCCCAGGATCTTCACTCTGAGCTACAACCTCAGCCCTTTTTACTTTTATTTATTTATTTATTCTTTTAAATTTTGAGATAAGCTTTGCTAAATTGCCCAGGTTGGGCATGAACTTTCAATCCTCCTGCCTCAGGCAGCCAAGTGCCTGGGAGTGGTGGCATGTAGCCCCATCCCTGGCTCGGGCCCTGTTTCTTCAGGGTCATTTGTTAATAGAAAATCACAATAGATCAATCTGTGGGGGGAAAAGTTGGGATGAAGATAGCACTGGGATTCATCTGTTCCTCACCATCAATGTGGTCTCGATTACTTCTTAAGATTCTTTTCCTCTAAAGTTTGATTAGCTCAAAATTATAGAATTTTTGCAAGAAAGAAAGACAAACACCGTCCTTGTACCTACCAATACAGCCAAAAAGCAAAACAACACAACAACACAAAACATCCAACCACCTCTGTTACATGATTCTTTAATCTATAGCCATGAGTTTTAGGACTGAGAGCTGATGAAATTACCTGAAGTCATGGAATTTGTGAGGTACACAGAAGTAATCTTTGGTCTTACCTCTAGCCAGTGCTTGCCCAGTTTTGTTTGTTTGTTTTGTTTTTACTTTCTTATACTTTTTTTTGAGGTCAGAGCCAGCTCCCAGCACGGTTGTATACTACAGACAGGAGGCACAGGCTCAGGGAATGTGGGAGTAAATGGGGAAGCCAAAAAGACATGGTGCAGTTCATAGATCTCAGCCAAAGCAAGAGGAGCTTTGCAGCCATTGTGCAAGGCCCTGTCCCACGGTGAACCTGCAGAGCTACGTGCAGCCCGGAGAGCACCATGGGAGAGGCTGGGTGCCTGCTGTGACAGCAGCAGACCTTAGACAGCTGCCTTCCACTTGTAACCACAGGCACTTCCAGCTTCCTATTAGAATCCACCACCACACCGGCCCCTCGGAATCACAGTGAGGTGAATCCCAGAACAAAGACTGCTCCTCTGAGCTCTTTAGAGTAGAAGGAGGGGGGAATTAAGAGAGATAAAAAAGAAAAAAGGCCAAGAAGCCTCACCATTCCCTATCTTTTTGCTAATGACCCAGGGAAGCTAGTGGTATAATTCAGTGCAAATCCAGTGGGCTGAGAACTAGGGCACTAAATTTTATGACTACCAGTCCAGGTTCAGGAGCCTGAAAATGGGAAAGGAGACATTCTAGAAAATCCAGAATTTGAAAGTCTAAGAATTAAAGGATCGCAACATCTCAGAGCAGAAGATGAACAGGCCAGCCAAAGGGGAGCAAATTGTTTCTTCCTTCGCATTTCTGTTCCACTAAGCTCCTGTACGGATTGAATGGTGCTCACCCATATTCCTGAGGGTAGACCTTTCATCTGCCTACTCCTTTAGATGCTGAGCTTCTCTGAGACCCTCACACACACACACACACACACACACACACACACACACACACCCATGTATGTTTTACCAGCCATCTGGGCAGCCCTTAGCCCAGTCAAGTTAATACACACTGAACCATCATAGGTTCCTATGGTACTAAAGTTGTGGGGTTACTAGATATCTGTCTTAAGGAACTTAATGTGGAACAATGCAAAAAGGAAATCTACCTAAGTGTTCACCATTAACAGTGTTCAGAAAGCTTATTGTTGTATATACAACTGATTAAACATTATGCAACAAATATGATGGACTTCATTATGGTATAATTTAAGTGAAAAAATCTAGACATGTAGTTCATGATAGGATTACAATTATACATACAATAAACATGAAAGTGCCTTTAGTGGCATTGTTGTAGCTGCCTTGATGTACTGAAATGATTGAAAACATTTACCTTCCAGGGTCATTTAACTTTAAGGAAGAGCCAGAAGGTGTGTGTGCCAGATCTGCTGAATAAGGTGAATGAGGACGTACTGTAATATTTCACAAATCTGACGTTCCAGTGGATAGTACTCTGCAAGTGCACTCACCTTGCTTTTTATTGCATCTCAGCAAGACACGAAAGAGGACCTCCAGAACTGCTTCAGAAAGTGGTAAGGATGTTGAAATAAGTATACTTAAAAAGACTGAGAATATTTTGAGAGGGATTAATGGAAATGTGTCTTTTACTTTGGTAAATATTTTTTAGTTTAAATATTCCTTGGCTATTTTGACCACTCCTTGTGCAAAAAGAGTAACAAATTATGTTGTGTGGAGAAATTATACATTTGAAGTTTTCTTTTTCTTTATCTTTGCACCGAAATTTTTCTGAAAACAACAACAACAACAACAACAACAACAACAACAACAAACCCAGAAACCAAAACCTAAGGATTCAAAGTCTGAGCTCAATACTATTTTCCGAGAAGGGCATCTACTACGAAATGTTCTGGTTTGTTCAGAGAGGCAGAACTCTCCTGGGCATTTGGCACAGAGATTTTCCCTAGAACAAGAGTTGCAGACAACACGCAAAAGGCAAAACAATGAATACTTCTGGCTCTACAGGTCATAAGGTTCTGCTAACAACTGCTCAGTTCTGACTGAGTAATATCCAAACAATAGGTAAGAAAACGCATGTAGCTGCATTTCAGTGTAAAAACAAGTGGAGATGGATTAAGCTGAAGAGCTATAATTCCTCCAGTCATAACCTAGAATAAGAAGGTCACGATGAGAAGACATCTGCGATGCTTCTCACTCCCCCACCACACCTTAGCCAGAAGGGATGCTCAACATCATTTCCCTTCATGAAACCCGGAAAATGCTTCCAGGTAGTGGTGAGCCACATGCAAAAAATGCAGAGAGGATTATTTATTTAATGGTACTAGCATAGAAGACTACGATCTAAGGCCCTGATCTCCTACGCTCCTGTTTCTTAATACTTCGCATAGTTTCTATGTCACAGGCTCTAATAAATTTATAATTAATAAAAGTCACTCATATACAGTAAATGTATCCTTTGGAACTACAGAGGAAGGATTTATATCAAATGGCTTAGAATACTGATATATCTACGGGTACTAATAGTTGAACACTTCAATGGAAAACTTAAAAATAACTGGAAAAAGAAGGGAAGAGAAGGAGGGAAGGAGACAGAAAAAAAGACAAAAGGTAGAGAGAAAAGAAAAAAGGGAAAGGTGATTTTTCTTGAAATTTTCACAGCCACATATCTTTGAAATTAATTGATGAGAATCAAGTGTTTGTGATACTTAGGTACGTTGATATGATATTTAATTTGAAACAGAAATACACACTGCAATAGGGATCAGGGTGTGCATTGATTGCAGGGATAAAAACTAACTTGAAATGGTTTTCCCTAAAAGTGGTTTTCCCTAAACTGACTATCTATATGAACACAAATTCAGACATTCCAATTTCTGATATCTTCGCCAAGAAATCTTAAGTCTACTGATATATCATGAAAGGTGATGAAGTAGCAAATTCACTGATGTAAAATTATCAACAGTGAGTATTAGTTTGAGTTTTGGAACAATTTGAGAAAACTATAATACAGAGCTTTCCAAATTCAAGGAAATTTAAATTCTCTGTTGCTGAGTAATGCCAGAGCTGGCTGTAGATGTTCAGTCAATTCTTCTGCTTGATTTGTTTGTATGTATTCAATTTATGTGCCATTTATGCTAATAATTTATTACTTCCCTGTTGTGATGAGAGAGCCTCAGATAAATAAAACAATCTGAGTCAACTTGATGGGATTTTGTCTCAAAAGTAAGCGTGATCTTGTAACAGCAGAACTTCACAGCCTATTCAAGTTTTCTCAGTAAGATGGAGCTGAAGAGTGAGATGACTCTTACTGAAATAAAAGATCACCTTTCTTTCACAAAAGAGCACTTTAATTGTTCCATGGGCTTCCTGAAGGGTGGTGGTCCTCCTCTCTTTTCTAACAGAGGCTCTGTGAGATGACCGGAGTGAGAGAGCTTTCCCAGAGAAGTGAGAGTGGTTTCAATATTTGAAGCCACTTGAGAGAATTTCCTCCCTAGTATTCCTGAACTATAAATTGGCTTTCCTTTATCAGACATTTTTTAAACCCTCTGCCTTATTTGACCTCTGCTATGTGTGGAAAAGCAGCAAATATGGCAAAAGTCAGAGGGCGAGAGGGAGGAAAAGATGTGTTGGGAAAGGGTAACAACTCCAAATGGCTTTTTTAAACATGCAATTTTTTCAAAAGCCATATTAATTCACTCAAGGGAGTGGGATACCCTTCCACTGTTACTTCAAAACTAAGAAAATGAACTAAGCCATAATGAAACAACAGTGGAAGAAACAAAAACCACCCAAAGCATAGATTATAAAGATGGGCACAGACGGTCATGCTCACATCTGAAGTGCAGTTTCGGTGTCATCTTGTCCCTCACTGGTCTGCCAAGTAAGATCTTCGTCAATAGTCTCCCATCATTTAATTATCATAAAATGCAGGCCTCCCTGTGTTCTGTCTTGTTTCCTTCTTAATGTATCCCATTCTGCCTCCTCAATCACCTCAAGAACTTTACCAGTGATGCCTCTGTTCTTAATCCTCAGTCTACGGAAAACCCATGGACTGACTCTCTCACGCCCTAGCTTTGCTCTTACAATGACTTATGTCATATGCCACATGCAGCTCAAAATCAGCAAGTCTGGAAGCGCAGTTTTGGCCCAGCTTCGCGCTGCAGTTCCTCAGGGCTACGGCCCATGGCCGACGGCTCCCACAGCACCCTTTCATTCCGTGTGGCTCATTTTCCAACTGCACCATCTCCCGAGCTCCTCGGCCTGCCCTTGGTTTTCAGGGTCTTCACACAGCTGTCATGTGAAGTTCCTACAACAGCCCAAAGCGTTTCACTACTCACAGCTAAAACTATTATTACAAAGAGTGTTTAGCTTGAAAAATTCTCAAAGACAAAATATGAGTTAAAATTGTTCTCTTCTTTCAAAAATCTCAGGGAAACAAGTCTTCAGTCCCTTTTCCATTCTTTGACATCCTAGGGCTATGTGCTAGTAATTATCCTTCCAAAGTTAGGAATCCTTATACAGTCTTGCCAGAAATCACTCATATGTGTAACAACTTGATATAGATGTCATATTCAAGTATATATATATATGTGTGTGTGTGTATATATATACATATACATATATATGTACATATTTAAATATGTATTTGACTTTGTACCTTAATTGATTTAACTATATATAACTCTGATGACTTGCCTTAAGTGCCCCTTCCTTTATTTCAAGGCTGCTCTCCTCATTCCTCAAATAGACAGTATACCTCTTCCTTAATTATAAAGAACTCTCTCGGAGTGTAATTACTGAATTTATAACAGGTCACTAGCTGAAATTTGGGGAGATTATTAGATCTGCAGCTACATTCTACAGCTGAGAGATGAAAATCACTAACTACTTCATTCCTTGAGATCTCAAAGACCCACCAGCCCAGACCACTGTGTCTGAGCCTTACTAAGTAAAGAGCTGGCTCTTCCTGACACCACCAACAAACTCCCCAATTCCCACCCCAGGACAGTCCTCAGGAGGGTAGAGAGAGAGGAACACATCTTCTAGAGGAAGGACTTTGACTTGCTTCCTCTCAGAATTTTGAGGAGCACATACTTTAAGCATCATTCGAAACAACATTGAGAAATTACAAGAAAGAGAAAACAATATTCTAGTTGCCAATGTACATCTGATTAGGGAGTGTTCTTGTCTCCTGTTGGGGCCAGAGAGGGAAACTGAGAATTTGTGAGATCTAACACAGTGAAGAAATCCCAGGAAAAGGGGGGTTGGGGCTGCTCCCTGTCCTTATTTACAGACAAGGCAGGAAGTGCCCCTGGATCTGAGTGAGGGTGATTCTTCCCACAGACACGAGGACTGGGGGCTATGGTTTTTCTACAGCTACCCCAGTGGGAAATACCAAGAGTGAGATGGAGAGAGGATGAAATAACAGAAGCTCCAGCCATTCCCAGGGCTGCCAAGCACAGGGGAATGAGCTCCTTGTCATGAGGAGGAATGGCGGACGCTCACCATTCCCACATCACATGTCTGGCATGAGCTTTGTAGAGCAAAGAAGAATTCACTTTTAGCAGTTACCTAAGAAATGCTTGTTGTTTTTCTGACGTTTACCTCCCTACATTCCTAAAAGAGAAGGAAAGGGAAAGATGGGCTCTAAGATGCAACCATTCCTCTTTCCCAGATTTTCCACTTCAAACCCCTGAAGCCCTAGCACTGGCCTGCGGTGAGGCCAGAGGAGGGGAAGAGAGGCCGACCAAGAAATCTGAAAATGACTCTAGATCATGGTCATCTGTGGAAAAAACATCATTGACCCAAACTGGAGACAATTTAAGAAATCTGATCAAATTGCCATTAAAAGAGCTGTTGTAAAGAATGAATCAGTATATAAAACCTGGGAGAAATACAGTAACTGGAGACTAAAAATACTCCACTGTCATACTTCGGACCGTAGGGAATTTGCAATACACTGATTTTAAAAGATTCACATATTGTATTTTGTTATGCTTATTTGCATTCCTGTTCAAGATCTCAAGATTGTATTAAATTTTTGAATGTCAGAAATTAGACTGCACAAAATCACTGTGCAGAGCCTAGGATACACTTATGTTTCAAAAACAATAAATATTTGTGAATGAAAACTGAGGAAATTGGAAAAGAAATAATAATTTAGTAGTAAAATACAGACGTGTTAACCAACGCGGATTATAGAAATCCCTTCCACTCTCTGTGCCTTCAATAAAAGCACAGCTAACTACAAAAGGGCACACATAGCTCTGCTGGCCTTGAAAAGAAACGCAAATCCTGCTACAGAAGAATGGACCAGAACATTTGTGACCACGTGGATAAAGGATGGATTACTTCTGCTGCGCCTTAGCTCTGTGATCTTAGACAAGGCACCTCGTGAAAACGATTAGATTTTTAATCTCTAAAATTCGGGCAACCCACTAAACTAGGCAGCAAGACACCGGTGGCGGGAACAATCGTATCACAGTTCATAAAATCTGTCCGTGGTTTTCTTTGGTGCGTGCTATAGCCACAGGTAATTCTTTCACATTTCACTTTGCTTCATCTGGGTTAAAACAAACTGCACAGTTCTGCCCGGCTCCCGGAGTCCTCTCTGCATTATTCTGTGCTCATGGTCACCATGCTTTTGGCTTGCGCTAAAGAAAGGGCTGAAAACCTAGCAGGCTCTGTTCATTCCTAAAGCAGCAAGAAACAAGCACCGTCCGGTCCAATGCCTGCTTCGGAAGTGCAAGGGCCTAAGTTTGATCCCCGGTACCAAAAAAAAAAAAAAAAAAAAAAAAAAAAGAAAAAAGGAAAGAAAGAAACAAGAAATACCAGGTGATACTGGCAAAAGGTGAGCTTCTAAGCAGGTTTCCTAAGTGTATCTTCTCCTCTGTGTGTCGATGACAGTAGATACAGCAAAACATAAAAGACAATCGTCTCAAATTATTAGCAGGAAGCATAATTCTGCAATAGAAAAACAGCAGAGCCTCCTTCGCACCATGAAAACAAGCAGCCACCTTCAATTATTTGCTGGGCAGTTAAGGCAAATGTGTAATTATTGGAAAACATAAGTCATTGGAAAAGATAAATCGCTGTACCCCATGAAAGCATTATATTGATAATAATCCTCTGTGAGGAAATCACCACAACAATATAAAGAACTAACTTTAATAGCCATTCTAGCTGGAATGAAAGTGATAGTGCATTGTAGGTTTGATTTACATTTGCCTGATTTGTAATGGTTTTTCCCCCATATTCCTGAGAGGCACTTGTACATCTTGTTTTGAGAAATCTCTATGTAGGTTATTTGCCCATTTTGAGGAGGAAAATTATTCCTAACCCTGCTGTTAAGTTCCTTGAGATTCTGATACACGCAGGGTATTGATCACTTATTAGGCTACAGTTTGCAAATATTTTCTTCTACTTTGTTTTCTCTGGACTCTACTGACCATATTTTTTATTGGGTAGAAGCTTTTCACCTTGATATAATCCATCTACTTTTACTTTTATTTCTTATGCATTGGGGTTCTTATTCAAATGTTCTTCCCCATTTCTATGTCCTGGACACTTCTCTTTTATGCTCTGGCAGGTTCATAGTTAATCAGTTTATATTTAATTAGATTGTGTGGAGTTGATTTATATGTATGTGAGAAATAGGGGGCTAATTTCATCTTCTTGCACTGAATATCTAATTTTTCTAGTACAGTTTATTGAAGGAACTGTTCTTTCTTCAATGTCTGCTCCTTGTTTCTTTGTTGAAAATTATTTGGCAAATGATAAAACACAAAATGTGTTGGCAATGATGAAGAGGAAAGGGAAGCTTTTTTTTGTTTTTTGTTTTTTTGTTTTCGTTTTGTTTTTTGAGACAGGGTCTCACTGTGTAGTTGAGACTGACCTAGAACTCACTATGTAAGCCCAGGCTGGTCTTGAACTCACAGCCATCCTCCTGCCTCAGCCTCCTGAGTGCTGGGATTACAGGTGTGCGCCACCATGCCCAGCTGAAAGGGAACCTTTAAACTTGATTGGTGAAATATAAATTAGTACAATCACTGAAGAAAGCAGTATGCAGGTTTTTCAAAATGTTAAAAGCAGAGATACTGTACAGCTTGTCAATCCCATTTCTAAGAATCCTACTTCTAAGGACATAGAAATGACAAACTTCTTCATTTCCACCTTTACAGCAGCATTATTCCCAATACTCCAGATGGAAAATCAGTCTGAACACCAATCTGCAGATGGATGGATGAGGAGTGCGAGGTATACACACACAGTATTATTCCGCCGTAAGGAAAGGTGAGACCCTGCCACTCGCGGTAACATGGATGAAGCTGGAGGACAGCACAACAAGTGAAATGAGCAAGACAGAGGAGCCCGAGTACTGAACATCACTCACTGTGGGCAAGTGTTTTGTCTCATGTGAACAGAAAGTGGGACAGCAGTTAGGAGGCTGGGGACAGGAAGAGGCCAGTCAATGTTACTGGCTGATTGGAGGACTGCATTCTGACATTCACTCCACTAACAGCAAGATCACTATAACTAATAGTAACGTATTGCATGTTTCAAAGTCGAAAGAAGAGAAAACACTAAGTATTTTAACCCCAAAGAAATAAGATATGGTGGAAGCGATCGATATGCCAGTTACTCTTCAGTGATCATTATACAATGTGTATATGTATTAAAACATTGTGGCCACAAATTTGTACAGTTATTATATATCAATCACAGATGAAATTTTTAATGAAAAAGCTTTTTTATAGTAAAGTTAGTTCCTCAGCACATGGCACATCAATCATTCCAATCCAAAAGATTAGAGAGCAAAATAATGGCCTGACAAAAAGAAAGTTAATAAAATGTTGGCTTGCCCTATGTTTTGCTGTGACATGTCTTATATCGGAGCCCTCCAAACAGTGTGGGACAAAAATCCTTGCTTCAGGAATTTTATCAGGGCATTCAAAGAAAGCCTTGTAAGTTGTACTATAACTCGATTCTATGCGTTTAAATATGGAGTTATATATGTGGTGTCCCGAGAGCTGGGAAGCTTGTAGACTCCCAGCGGATCGAGGCACTGATGATGATTTGGACCAAGGCACTGGTGAAAGGTAAGGAATAACCAGTCTAAGTGATGTGAGCCATGCCATAGAGAAAAAAAAAGAAAAACCAAGCGAGAGCAGGGGGCCTTGGAAACACTGGCAAAATGACATGCATGAGGCCAAAGGTAAAGTTTATAAAGACAAGTTAGGATCACTGAAGAAGTCTATGATTTTACTGTACTTGCTGAGGACTTCTAAGTACCTTGTAAGTAGTAGAGACATAGCTCAAGCCGCACCCCAAATCCAGGCATTTTCAAAGCACCACATATCAATCCCTTGCTGTGACATTTAGATAGGTTATGAAAGATTGAGGCAGATATTGTTGGATTATAGCAATCAGTAGTGAGGACTCTGACCCTTTCCAGGAGAGATCTCTGCCCTACCGCGTCATTCATATGCTCTTGTTATGGGTGTTCTAATAATAATAATTATTATTATAATGCATCCTGAAAGCTGTAGGCTGTGTATATTATATACACACTATATATGCGTATGAATGGGGTTTAATGAGTTTAGGCTTTGAGGACTCTCATACAATAAGCACAGACATTTTTAGATAAAACTGGTTAGTCAAAATTTAGGAAACAATTCATCAGGATATAGAATATATTTTTCCCTGAAAAATCTATCAGAATATGGAATATATGTGCACACACATACACACACACACACACACACACACACACACATGCCACATATGGGCCAAACGACCAGTGGCACATACATGACAAAGTCAACACAGGAAAACTACATGGTAAGTTTTCCCTTTCACCTAAACTGCCATTGGAGAAGAAAGCATGGTAGCTGATTAAAAATCTTTACAAGATAGAGTACAGTCAGAAGTTTATTTGTTATGTTTATTTTAAAAAATGGTATAGACTACCAATAAGCAGTATGTTCATCTTGACAAAAGGAGTACCAATTGTGGGGCAAAAAAGTCTAGATCAGAGTAAGGAGATATCACTTGCTTTTAAAATTGCATGTTTCAATTTTTTTCAAAATGTGGATATATCAGAAACTTAGGGAGATGATACTAAAATTGCTGGGAATATGATAGTACTTAAAGAAACCTAATGTTGCATCTGAATAACTCATCAATAAATTTTACTTTGTTTATATTATATGACTTATTCTTTATGATAAATGAGATGGGGAAAAGTTATTATTAATATTAATTTGAATGCTATCTATATCTCTGTACTTCAAGGGGCAAAGCAATAACTGAAAGCATAGATAATAAAAAATACCTGTGGTGATCTTTTACTGCAACAAATAATAGTGTCTTTACATGTGTTTCTGCTATCACTATTTGAGTGGTCTGTTGGCATAATTTGAACTCACTGATTATTTAAAATTACACAGTTGCCTGCATTACAGGAGGAGGAGAAACATAAATGCTTGATCATGTCTTTACTAGGTAAAATTTATTTCCCATAATATGACCATCAAAATATGAACACATAAAAAAAGATACCTTTCACAGCAGTAGTTCCTTTCTCATCAAAAGATACAATCTAAACAGCGGTCAATTCTAAAAGCTCAAAAACCATGATACCTGATTTGCTTAGATTTCTGCACATTCCACATTTTTACTTGCTTCTGAATGGGCACCGAGTTAAGTGTGTAACTTCCCACTGTGTTAATGGGAACCCTAAGTACCAGATCCCACAGAGCAGGGGTTACGAGCTACTTTTATGTTGAGTAGTTGGACTATTCTGGATGTTACCTACCTGCAGGACAGCCAGCAAGAGAGGTGAGACACATGCGCACAGCTATACGGTAGCAAGAGGAGATGTAACATGAAATGTGGACATATGAAACACAGGGGAGCAGCGGGACTGAATGCCATGTGATGCTTCACCATATTGGGTGCATGGCGGTGTTCAAACGGAAGAACTCTTCTGCGAAGGGCAGATTAAAGCACATGGAATGTGGGGGAACTCATAACTCTGCAGGACAGCTGCCACAACCCAAGCTGAACTCAGCGTATCGAACTCTTCTGCAGAATGTAAGATTATCAAAAGAAAGTAGGGAGAACTGTGTAGGGCACTCTTGGGAGAGTAACGCTTTTGGAGTTTATCGAAAGCCTTCCATGAGTTAACATTTTGCCTCTGACACTTCGCTGGTTTCAAAGTCCTCCTAACGATGAACCGCCCCGTGCCCCAGGAAGCTTGATGGGTGAAAGTGCCCAGGTAACCCATTCCTTTCCCCATAGAGGGTTCTTCAACTTCATGGAAAGGGCCAACGCTTTGGGTGGAAAGAGCTTTTGACTGGGCCCTTAATGGTTTCCTAGGCACGGAGAGCTGTTATTCATACTAATTCATTCCACTCGGGCTGCTATCATGTGCTGCTTTGCTTACACCTCCATGGCTGAAGGAAGATATTCCTGAGCCTGGAGGCCTCGGTAAAGTTAGGGGGCACCGCCGCAGTCCTGGGAATTGTCTGCTCGTTGTTCGCTCTTTGCAACACTCTCTCACTCCTTATTCTCTAGTCCCAACGCGAACCCCGACCCCCGGTTACCTCAGCAACCACAAAACACACAAGTTCTTGTCAACATCGCTTCTAGATCGCGTCTTCCAGCCGTATCCAATTTGCCTCAAGTCAAGCTTTCCCTCTAAATGGCTGTCACAATAATCCACATGTCTATTTTCTCTACCGGTAGCCACATCGTCCTTCACATGGAAGAATTTTTAGCTGCTCTTCCCTTAGTCAGACTTTCAGAGGCTGCCATCATGTCTGTTCTCCACTGTCTCTTAAAAAAATAAATAAATAAACCATACACACACACAAAAGTTTTCACCAAGATGCAAGGGTTCTCCAGCTTCACATAAGAGCGAAAGCCCCCTTTGCCCTCTCAGATGCAGCATTTTTCCCAGATGTGCAATATGTTTTTCAGTTTTTCTTTTTCTTGCTTTCCTCCCACTTCTGGATATTTCTTATGCCCTCACCTTATCTGCCTTAAATGGCCTTCTGAGCACTTTTTACTGAAATACATTTTCTTCAACTCTGCCAAGTTTTCTCAAAAAAACACACACACACACACACACACACACACACACACACACACACACCCCACACACTGGCCAGCGAGAGATGAGAGAAGTGACAGCAAATCCCTGAGTGGCAGGGGAGAATCTGCTTTTCATTTCTGGGATGGACAGGAAAGGCGAGACCAGACTCTTTTTTCCTCATCTGGACGTTTTGTGTTTGGATGCAGGCTCTGAACGTGCAACTGGGAGCAACAGCTTTCACATGGAGCTAATGCCAAAGTTATCAGAGTAGAGATACGGAAAGACTCCAAATAATTAATAATGTCACTGAGCCATTTAGTCACTTAAAGTGGTGACAGCCTGCCTGTGCTGCTACAACAGAAGGTCACAGGCAGGGTAATTTGTAGACAACAGGAATTTATAGCTAATATTTCTAGAAGGTGGGATTTCTAAGACCAAGTTATCACCTTGAAAACTGTGTGGCCAGAGGGGAGAAACGTCCCATCGTCCTTTAAGGGGAGAAGGACAAACCTCTCGATTCAGTGCTTTCACTGCAGCATGAGTCCACTGCACTGTCAGACCACTCGTCACCTAAACCAGCAACAGTGATGGCGAACGTTTTCGAGACGAACACCCAAAATGCAAGCCCAAACCCAGTCATATCTTGCAAAGTTCCACCATCCCGATTAAACTTGAACACAGGTTTTAGTTTAGAACAAAACACCTTATCCATGAACATCGTTTGCCTTGTAAGAAAGACACGTGTGCCATACTTGAAAACAACTCGCCACCGCTGAATCCTAAACACCCCTGTAGTGCTTCATCTCCCAGCTTTGCTGTGTTTGGGATTAGGCTTCCAATAGCTCAGCTGTAGGGCACAAACCATAGCCTACCTCCAATCCTTTGTAAAATGCGTGTCGTCAATTTTCTGAGAGAATAATAATGACGAAGCCAAGTAAAAGTAGCCTGACCTCTGGTAACATCAGTCTCCCTTATGTTGCAAGCTCCCTGAAAGAAGACTCATGACTGCTCTTCTCATTTCCATGCTCACATCCAGTTCAGGGCCTGTTACACAGTTTGTCTTCATTAACTGGTTCTCTAATGAGTGGGTGGATAAATGCCAAGCATTTTCTGAAGCGACTTTTGGCAACAGATTTTCCCCCGTCCCCTTCTGCTCTATTTTCGTCTCCAAGTACTTCGCTTCTCTGCTGCCCCCTTGCTCCTTTCCCTCAAAGCAGGCTGCAGCACGTATCTCCACCCTCCTGAAATACGGCATTTTATACTTGGTAAATTCTGTACCTTTCATTCCGGCAGTGTAGAAAATAATATGTCACCCCTCCCATTCCATAGACATCAGTGCTCCACAAATAAAATTGCATAGGAGAATTACAAGCTATAAAGTTCCTGAAAAATGCATGCGTCCTTGATAAATCCTCCAGCATTCTGGGCTGGTAGATCCAGTACGGTCATACACAGGCTTGCTGCCATGTGAAGTGCCGCGAAAAGTAATCCTGCTTGCTGCCAGGGATTGAGCCGCTGTTCTATATACAGTACTATGATTTAGTTAATTCTGCTTCAGTTTACATCAACACTTTGGTGATTCTATTACATGAAGTATTCCTCCTAAGTTTATTATAGCTGGGGGGATCACCCTTGTTCCTTCAGAATGGGAAGGTAGCAGGAAATAAGGCAAACCCAACTTTGTTCTGCATAGTGTGGCGGATCCATTCCGGCGGAGTCTCTGAGAAGATAAATTTTGTTTGAATATATAGACAATGACATTTCCATCTTTTTTTTTTTTCCTCATGGTAATGGAAATCTTATTTACTTTTAGAGCCTCCTTCTAACACTTACAGTCCATGTGGAGACCCGAATCAAAGCTTTCTCAAAAGGAGATAGGTGGTGCTGGAGAACTAATTCAGAGCACCCCATTCCTCTTGCCCAGCCCACGAGCTCAGGGGCGAGCCTCTGATCTAGGTGCAACGTGGTTTCTTTGTTTGGGGCTGGGAATGTTCACACTGTGACTGGAACTCTTTCTTGCATTTTTTGAAGCTCAGCTTATCCATGACACGATCTAGGGCTGCTATGGCTGTGTTATGAATGCAGGACAACGCCTGTCTGAAAACCACAAAGCAGAGTTGAAGGACCCTGATGAGGAACAGGGACCCAGCGACAGTTTCCTGTACTTGTACCCTGCCATGCCAGAAGCCTCTGTACTGTTCATTTAGTCAGGCAATAAATCTCCATTTCGCTTAAGACCAGTTAGGTCATGTTCTCTGTCACTTGACGCAGAGTCCTAATAAAATCAACGAGGGGGAAGAAGATGGAAGTAGCTCTGTGGCACTGTGCCCACCTGGTAAGCAAGAGGTCCTGACTTTGATCCCCAGTACTGAGAAAAGGAAACAAAGAATCAATCATAATATACAATGAGGAAGGTTTTTAAATATTAAATATGTTCACATTGAAGGTAAACCTCTAAGAAATATGGAGTTTTTAATCAGTAGAAGAATGAACAGGTAGACACTAAGCAAATATTCACAAAGAATGCTTGGGAACAGACCAAGACTCAGAATGGTGATTGGTCTTATGACATTTATGGGACGCAGAAGTGGAGGGTGCGCTCAGGGGGCAATAAGTTGAAGACACAGCAGGAGAGAGCCTGAATGGGGTGCTCTTTGGCTCTGGGCCATCTGTCTGATTCTTTTCTTGCTAAGAGGCTGTTGTAAATAACAGACAGTTAAGGCGAGCACACTGCGTGCCAGGCACTGCAGGCACTGAGTGATTGGAATTGACTGACCTGGCCCTCCTCGACTTAAGACCAAATCCAACTGGCTCACCGCCAGAATAGCTCAGCATGCCTGACAGCTCTATGTCTCTGTGCGATATTTCACACAGACAGCGCTGGATCAGCAGAAATTACTAATGGTGTTGGCAGCCAACAAGCTCTGTGAGGTAATAATAAGGAAGGCTATATCTTTAAATAACTCGGTGCAAAAAATGCAATGGGGCAGAAGGGAATTGCGCTGGGCTCCCCGAACTGCTCTGTTGGTGTTACTGAGCAAATATAGCTCCTCGAGTTGTTTTCGTTTCATCAAAATCATGATACTCTCGAGTGTTGGCAAGGAAATATCAGGTAATGAGAATTCTGCGAACATGCCTTTCATCAGCTGAAAATCTTTAATTGTAATTGCAGCGTGTAATGGTGTAATTAGTTGTCTAAGTGACAGGCTAGGCTCAAATCTTTCCTAGCATTTTGTAAAAAAGACCATTACGTTCCCATAAAACTCTTTTTTTTTTTTCAAATGAGATGACAAGCCAGCAAAGATAGGAAAGGGATTCGTTTTTAAAGCCATGAACAGAGCATCCTGAGCCCTAGAAATGCAAGGCCGTGCGAAAGTGGAGAGAAAGTGTATTGCTATTCGGTTAAGTGTTGGCTCTAAAGAAATCTCACACAGAGTTAAATAATAGGTGTCGTGGTTTAAGTAACTCAAAGCACTATAAATATATTAGTTTCCTGAATTTTAGACATAACCTTACAAAATAGGTATTATTATTCCTATTTTACATAGACGGCAACTGGGACTCACAGAAGTTGAGTAATATATCCAAGGCTACACATTCAGTGTAGTGCAAAAACAGGATGAAACTCGCACCTTAAGAGGAAGTCCAAGTCTCTCAAACTTCAAAGTTCATTATCGTATTTCTAGAACTAGGCACCGCGAGCTTTCAAGCCTTCAGAATGCTGATTCTCAAAATCTCTGTGTATAAGAATGAAAGAGAGGCTTGTCTAAGTGTGGGTTCCTGAGAGAGAAGAGGAGGGAGGGGGAAAGGACAGGGA
>NW_022900943.1:9121399-9126172 GCF_012274545.1 Fukomys damarensis | reverse complement strand
GGGAGGGAGGGGGAGAGAGGGAGAGAGAGAGGATAATTTGAGTTGATAGGTAGAGCTAAGAGATTTTCAAACTTAACTGGTTCCTTGGGGGATTTTTTGAGTCATGTGATCCTTAGACTGCAAAGTCTAGAATGTCTTTTGCAAAATCTTATATGACAAAAGAAATGTCTGGAGAGTTTTACAGAGAAGTCACACAATGTAGATTTTAAGGGGATCTTGATGACAAAGTATGACCTGGAAAGACAGATGTACTTAATCAGAGGCAGTGACAAGGAAAGCCCTAGGCTTTGCAGTTACATTAAAAAAGAGAGAGAGTCCTGGGTCTCAATCACTGAATTCCAGTTGGGTTTGGAACTCCAGCCTGGTAGGAAAACAGCTTTTTCACTGCAACCTGTCGTACTGGAGATGATCTGAGGCCGAGCAGGTTGAATACAAGGATGTATTTGTCTTCACGAAGGAATCCAACAGTGCTCCAAGCAGCTGTGGCTGATGGATGGGACAGCAGGCCTCTCCTTCACATCCTCACAAAATTGACTCATCCTCTCCATTAAGCCCATTATACAAAATGGTGAAGAGAATTAAAGCAGCACAATCTATTTCTCTAAATTAGTAAGCTTGAAAATACCCTGCTTCTTTTGTCTATCATAATAATATTGTCGGGTCACTGCCACAATACAAGTTGTATGAGTTATTGTTCTTACATAATAGGCTTTTTTCGTAAAATATAAGGTCACTTTCCCCAAACTCCTATCATGAGTTTCCAAACACAGTATATCCTAGTTTTCTAAAATAGATGTTTTATTTTGCAACTAATTTTCCCTTAATTTTAACCATTATCAGAAAAATAATTCCATCACTAAAGCTCATATGCATTTCAATATTCTACAACTATTCACATTGTGTAAATTTTACCATCTGCTTAGTAATTCACTAAAGTCATTCATCTTAACAGGAAAATTTATGCATTTCAGGAATGTTTTTCAAAAGTTTAGTCCCTCAAATACTTTTTGCTGAATAAATGTAAATATGCTACTTTATTCGGGAAATCCAAAGTGTTGATATAAATGTACATCTAGATCTGTTTGGTACAGAGGAAGTCTGTATTTAGTGTTTCAGATTTCTCAGCCTTGTGCAGGAAATGGTGAAGGCGGGACAGAGCTGGGAGTGCTCAGGAACGAATAGCAAAGTCGCTTCTTCTCCCGTTAGGTGATTTAAATGCAACAAAGATCAGATAATCAGTACGCTCACTGATGAATCTCGTCAGGTCTCTGTCCGTGCTTAGGTTGTTTTATTTGCAGAATTATTATTTTCAAATTATTTTTTCTGAATAAAGAATTCCATGCCGGTTAAAGGGATACTCTATTTCTGACATTTCAGCTACGGGGTAATGGGCAGCACTTTTTATAAAACCTGAATTTAAATCTCAACCCTCCCTCCCACTGTGGGATGTTAAGTAAGTTAGTAACCTTGCTGAGCTGTAGTTTTCTCACTTGGAAACTGGGGATAGGAATAACTACTTCTAAGACCTGTTTTAGAGTAATATGATACAAAGTTCTGAGAATAGTTCATATTATGCTATGATTTTTATTTTCAGTTAAGAAGACTATTGTAGGCATGTGATTTTTTTCTTTTTCTTTTTCTTTTTGGTACCAGGAATCGAACTCGGGTCCTTGTGCTTCCGAGGTAGGCGGTGGAACCACTGAGCTAATTCCCTGGCCCCATGTGATTTTTTTCATTCATAGAAATTATCAGATTTCTCTACATAGTTTCTATTTCCTTTAATGAAATATAAGGAAAACAAAAGATTTCTTATTAACTTTTCAGCATTCTTTCCAGAAACTCTAAGCTGTAATTTATCCTACATTTTTAGATTCAGTCCTACTTGGATTTTTCTCACTTTCATATCTTTCTTTGATATATATTTTTTCTTTTATCTTACTCCATTTTCCCTTCTATTTCTTTGGAAATGACACTCTCTGTAAGTTTTGATGCTAACCCTCTTTTAACATTCACACCTTTTTCTTTCTCTTGAGCAATATAGAAATGTTAGAGTGTGGTGTGTTTTAATGCTATCTGCTTTACATCAAAATTTTTCTCAGTGTTTTCATCTGGTTTCTTTTCTGCCTTATTAATGAGATATTATGTTATATCAAGTTCACAGGCTCCTGCTTTAATGCCCTGCAGGTCACTTCCTCTACAGCAGCGTGATGTCTATTTTATGATTTAAAAAAAAAGTCATAAACACATGCTCTTTTAAACTTTTCAGCATTTTTCCTGCTGTCCTCCTTCCCAAATTAAGCAAAAATAGTTCAATTTTGTTCCCCTGATTGTCATTAATTGATTCTTTAAGGGGGTTATCATGAAATTATCATAGTACCTATTAAGAATATATATGCTCAAAAATAATTTTTCACCTCAGTCTATCTATAGGTCTCTTTTACAAGCATAGTTCTTAAAACACACACACACACAAAAAAACACTAAAGACAATGTTTTTAAAGCCAGCACACAAACCCAATAAATGGGATTGCAGCAGCCTTGTTCATATCACATCTCTTATGTAGCCTAAATCAGGGTTATTTCTACCCAAACAATGTCTATTTTCCAGTATTTATTTCTTCTGGTAAGAGAAATGAGTACAGTCTCAAGGTGCATCCATTTAGCTATAGTCTTAAGTGAAATAAATGGGACACACATGTAAATAGCACATTGTTTCTTTGGCAAGAAACTGAAAAGGATTAAGTAAGGACTAAAGTGTATCATAGACAATGTGAAATAGGAAGAAAAGGTCAAAAGAGGAAGGGGGAGGGGAAAACAAGGAAGGGAAAAAAGGAAACAAAACTTTTGTAAATAAGGAGGGGAAGAGGGGTTGAAGGGAGGGGAGGGGGATCAGAAAAAAAAAGAATCAAGATACGTCAGGTACAGGTACAAATTCCTTATGATGAATGCGTTCATTCTGTATATCTAAATTGTACCGATAAACTTAAACAGAGAGATAAATGAAAATAATGATTTTATAAAGTCTCAGTCTTAAGGGTGTTGATATAAATCATCAGGCTTTCATATTGGAGAGGAGACATTTCAATCTGAAGTTGAGCAGTCACTACTGCCTGAGATGAATACCCTTTGCCCTATGTTAGTCACGATGTACTGAGCAAACAGCAAAGTCTACACTAAGGATTCGTGGCACAAGTATATCATGCTGGGTATACTCACTGGTAATTAATAATAGATAGTAAAAAAGTGGCTTGAATGTATTAATGAGGTCATTTTTACATATCATAACACATAGACCAGCCCCAACACATAAAGGCATGGGGCTTACATTGCATTTTACACTCTTCTCTGCTTCTAAACATATTTTTTTTTAAAAAAACTACAAAACAAAATCAAACTAAACACACAACCTAAGCCCTTAAAGAAGCTGCAAATGGGAAATAGAGAAAAATTAAATCCCTCAGGCAGGTGTTAGAAAGATAATAATCAAATAAGCAAAGCTTAGGTAGCAACAGCAGCAGAAAGGGCACCGGCAAAGTAGAAAATGCCACAGTGTCCACATTCTGAGGTCTCCCTGATCTGCTCTAAGCACGAGCCAGGGGAATGGGGAGAAAATGTGAGAGCCAGTAAACAAGGCAAGACACGAGTGTTATTCGGGACCTGTAAATAATTAAACAGCAGCTCTACACCATGGAGCTATACAGCAAGCATTTTTAGGACACTCTTCTCACATTGTGACCCTTTTCATACATTAGCAAAATACACTGGAAATTCTGATACTGCACCTTTCCCACTCTATCCCCCAAACTACTTCTAGAACTCAGAGATGGCACAGAAATCCTTTCTTACATCACATATTCCATTTCAGGGTCAAAAAATCTGTACGCTGAATGTGTAAAGTGGCCCGATTAGAGAAGAATCCTAATGGCAGAAGTAATTTTCAATTGTTTAAGTTCAGTAGCGCTCATCTCTCATAAATATATGGAAATCTAGGTAACCAATCACATGATGTTAGAGTGGAGTAGACATTTTTAACCCAAAACCATAAAGATAAATTTTGATGAATTAGTCAATATTTGAAGAAGAAAAACATAAGCAAAATGTATATTCACTCTACTCTTTCCAATCTTAGAGAACTAGAATAGTTCTAATATCGATTACCATCATATCTGAAATAGTCATAATCAGTCTTTTTTGTGCTCCTTCCACTTTGGATCAGAATAACATATTTCTTTCACGTGTTATCATACAAGTGTATCTGATTATCCACTCAGTGCTCCTCGTCAAAGTATACCACTTTGATTTAACATGAAAGATTTAAAATAAAGTCAATAAAATATTTTGCTTTCATTGTACAATTTATGCAGCTTTGACATGTTTTCCTAATTTCTCGAGTAAACACAGCGTGTTAAAAATAAGCAAAGGTAAAAATTTTTTCCCACATTGTAGATTGTCTCAGTTCTGCTGATGGTTTCTCAGACGAAGGACTATTATCAAGGATATATAAAAGAACTCAAAACAGTCAGTCCCCCCAAATATAAAGACCCGATTCAAAAATGGGCATCCAAAATGAACAGACATTTCTCAGACAAAGAAGTAAAAGCAGCAAGAAAATATTTGAAAAAATGTTCCACATCACTGGTCATTCGAGAGATGCAGATGAAAACAACACTGAGATTCCACCTCACCCCACAAAGAATGGCTGCTATCAAGAAATCACACAATAACAAATGTTGGCGGGGTTGTGGGGAGAAAGGAACCCTTCTCCATTGTTGG
>NW_022900943.1:9084365-9120760 GCF_012274545.1 Fukomys damarensis | reverse complement strand
AAAGGAGCTAATGGTGTAGGGAAGTTGTGATGGGTAGGGGAAGAACAAAAAGGGAAAAGAAAAAAATGTGAGAGAATGAAAAGATGAAAATAAAGTGTTTGTAGATTGGGAGGGGAGGAGGGGGTGAGGGGAGGGCAGAGGTAAGGGGAAAAAATGAAAATCAAGACTTCCCATGTAGAGGTACAAGATCCCAACAATGAATGTAACTGTACTGTATCCCTAAAATATACCAATAAAATAAATAAAATAAATAAAAAAAAAAAAAAAGCAAAAGTCCAGGGATTTAGCTCAGTGGTTCCGCCACCTGCCTCACAAGTGCAAAGACCTGAGTTGGATCCCTAGTACCAATAAATAAATAAATAAAATAAGCAAAGCTAAGAAATGTGGCAGTATGATGTGTTACTGCCAAGACAGTTCATACGACAAGAGAACACTGAAAATCAAAACATGTTCCCTTCACCTTTTTACACAGTACTTTATCAATTAGAATATTCGCTTGGCCCTAAAGAACAAATCCCTCCTTTACTACTACTTTGTTAGTTGTATAATCCATGCCACTAATCTAGTCCTGGAACAGTTCAGCTATACTGAAACACTTCTTCACACGATGTAGGAGAACACTGTTATCACACTGTGCTTCTTTCAAGAAAAAAAAAATACATCGGCTTTACCATGACTATTCATTATTTGCCATTGAAAGTATTTAAATAATGTATAATATATTCAACCAAAAAAATCAAAGATTTGAGAATTAACATGGCACACAAGTTTTCAGCCATAACATTAGCAGAACGGGAGAAAATCCAGGGCGAGAGAGAGAGAACATGAGAAAAGAGACGCTCATGTGAAGTCCTGCCAGTGTTAGCCTTTCAGAATGCATGCTCCTGGATTCGTCCTTTCCATACACCCCTGACAGAAACTTTCTCTCATACTTTCCTACAGTAGACTTTTTCTCTTATGCAGAACTGGGTTCTACCATATAATTTTACACTGCCCACATTTTCTGGGGGTAGGAATAACTGAGAAAAAGCGTTTCTGGTATTTCTCATGTATATTTTAACAATATCAATTAAAATTTTGCTTTACTCACACACTCTGGGTTTCTTCCTTTCTGTCAACATCCACAGTTAAGTGTCACCACTTTTCTTCCTGTGAGCCTATTAATTTTTTCTTTAAAAATAGTAACTATACCAGATTTACTTATTTATTTATTATCTTTAAGAGAGTTCTCTGCAACAGTCTGACTTGGCTTTTCTGTCACTTTCTACAGACGGCCACCAGCCTAGAAGAACTTGGAGTTGTTTTCTCTGGAGAATGTAGTCAATATGAAAAAACAAACAAACCAACCAACAAACCTGGGAATATAGAACTACAAGAAGACACCAAATTTGTACCAGGGAGCACATATTTCAATCCCATGAAATGGCAGGAAGGCCATCACTCTCCTGCTGCCGTCTTGCTGGAAGCCAAGACCACCTGTGTCAGGGCCCCTGAGACCGGAAGTCCTGCAGACCAAAACCTGATTGCGCTCTTCAGATTAAAACAGACTTCCTTTTCTAAGTGTTTTCTTTGTTTCTTCCTACCCACTTTGACATAAATGAGACTATCCTACCTACCTAAAAGGCCATCTGGATCAGTTTGTTCCCCTGTTAAGCATAACATTTTGCATTTATCCACCGAATGAACATTGAAATCCAAACTCCTTATCTTGGCTTGCAAGACCCTTTCCTCTTGCCAGTACCTTTCTCACTCCTCCTTCCACTCCAAGTGCACTGTCTTCTTCCACTGTTCTGACTTACTTGGGCTTTTACATTTCTTCTAACTGGAAACAAGTCCCTGTTTTCCTTCCCATGCCCACATCATTCCCATAGTCCTGTTTCAGGCTAAGTGTCGGCTCTCCTAGAGGCTGGCCTGTTCCATAGTCTGTGCTCCTCTATCCCATTCGAATTCCCAAGTGGCGAGTGCGTTTGTTGGTTCCCAAACTTTGTTCCTCTTCACTGGGATATGGAGAGAACATTTCTACCTCATGCCTAAAGGAATCTTTGGCCTTGTACACAGTAGATCCTCCATTAATATGTACTTAAATAACAAATGAATGAATTATAAATGCAAGTGTAATTTGATATATACCTCCTGAAAAGCCAATGAACAAATAATCAAAATCATTGAAAGGAGAAACACAAATCAAGGGCTGGGGATTTAGCTCAGTGGTTCCTGCCTTGCAAGCACAAGGTCCTGAGTTCGATCCCTGGTACCAATAAATAAATAAATAATAAAACAGAAACACAAATCAAGACCCTGAGGAGGCAAATTCTATCTGCAGATTATTACTGTTACTTTTGCTGGTTTATTTATATTGTAATCTTAACACTAAGGATTTCTTTTGCCCAAAACATTGAATTTTATTAATATTTTTAGGGAGGGCACATTCAGCTCATTTGAACATGAGCTATACCACTTCTTATGAATTTATCATTTATATTTTTGTGTTACTTGTATGGAAAGTTTTCACTGAAATATAGAGTATATTTATTATATTTGATCTAAACTTTCTCATCCAGAAATAATAATGTATACTGAAAAAGACTCACAGATAAAAAGTTGATCCAAGTAATGGATACTTGAAGTGGCAAATTACGAATATCCACGGTAAAGCCAAAGTATTTTTTTCTTGAAAAAAGTACAATGCCATATAGCATTCTACATTGTGTTAATGGAAACCTGAAAATTAAAATTTTCAAGATAAATGTTTGATATCTTTAAAATAAAAACAATTCATCCAAGGAATGTAAAGAAACAGAAAATTAATCACAATTAGTTTTCAGAAACACTCCCCAAAGAGAAATCATTTGATGCAAAGTTTGGAATAAAAACCATCCAAATTTTTTGCAAGGGTTCTGCACTTTATTTTCTCTATTTCTTTCTCTGTGTAAACTTTAATAATAAAAAGTAGCTTTCAATGAATAATTTTTGTGTGTTAACCATGGTTGTTATAGTGTTTTATTTCTTGGATAAAGACAGATGGGCTTTTGTTTGTTTATTGCCTAACGTGAGCTTGGTTTTGAAAGACATAGAGTAATTTCCCAAATAGAGTATGAAGCAAAAGACTTGTTCCAAAATTAGCAACCACACATGCAGAAACACCTTTACTGGATTATTAAATGTGTATCTTTTACATATGGTCAGACGGCTTAAAATATGTGGGAAAACTGACTTCTTTATTGAAAGAAGTATGTTGAAAACTGCAACCTTGGGGAGCTCTTTCCAAACTCTAATCTCTGGGACTAAAATGATAAGGACTGGAGAGTTTTGGCTCTCAGTATGTCTGCTGAACAGTTACAAAAGTGTTATTTACAATCTTGAAAACATTTTCACCCCCAATCATGCATAATGCCAGGGGATCTGTATTGTAAAATACAACAAATATAATAATATGATTCTTTGGTATATTTTTTCAAAACGGAATTATTATAGTGATATAATGATATACTTAATGATATAATCATATAAATAATGTATATTTTTTTCAGAGTGATTTATTGTAATGCATTAATGGGAATGATATACTATACTTAAGACATAAGAAATGTCACATTTCTACATTACTAAGTAGCATTTATAAATATGACATTTTCTGAAGGTATAAGGAATGACAGACGTGAGGATATTCGCATGAGTGCTCCTGACATCTGTCTTCCACAGCTGCGGGGTCTCCTCCCCCATTTCTAACACCAGTTTCTTCAGCCTCGCCCACCAGCCCTCCACCCAGCCTATCGTCTGGGACCAGTGTTCTGAACTGAAATTTATGTGATTCATACAGTTTCCGTACATTTTATAATCTTATCTCTGGCTGTGAAATGAACTTCTATCCCTCCAATATCATGCAATTTAGAAACTCATATTTGGGGAAGGTGTTTGGAGTTCTCGCCACCCTGGTAGAGCCGGAGTACTCGCATTTCAAAGGGTCTTTTCCTTACACTTACTCTAACTAGAAAAGAAACTGTCACTCAGGTGCGAGACTGGTGTTGCTTAGTTGTATGCCCGGCCAGCACTTCTGCTCAAAGGGAACTATTCAGTGTGGATTTGGTTAAAGCTTCTATTTTAGCTTAACAGTTTCCCTCTCTCATTTTGTACCTTAAAATAAAGAAATGATGGAAGTTAGTAAATGTATAATTCATTTAATTAAAAATTCAAAACACAAAAGAACATAATGCACCCTAACTAGTAAAGAAACATTAATTAACACAAATAAAATCAGTCAAAGGACTATCATAAATAGATTTGTATTAGACTTTTTACCTATTTTTGTGTTTTGCATTGAATAACATGACTAGTGATTATTCCGGTGCTATAACTTGGTCGCAGAAAACAGTATCCAAATAAAATCCTGAAGTTGTTTGCTTACAGAAATCAGACCAACAATGAAAATTAGTTTCCTACATTATCAACACTTCACTCTTTGATACACTTTGGGCCTCTTCCCTGCAAAGGGACTTGGTTTTGATGGACTATTAATTAAGCACACAAGGTATCTGAAGTGATAAAGACAAATTAGATGTCTCTTTTTGCTCCTTTTTCAAAGTCTTGAAATTATGATTTTTCAATAGAAGGCTTATTTAAATTCTGTTTTGGTAATTTTTATTATATGTGAACTTTTTATTTTTGCTTTGATCTAGCTAAGATATTACAGACCTCACTTAGGACCTGATGAAAGGACGGTTGGGGTTACAAAATTGAAATCTCACAAGGCCACTGTCTCTGATCAAAGACTTCAGCTGAAAATAATGGACTGAGTTCTGATAATTTATTCCTATGAAGGGGTGCACTTTCATCCAACCCCAGGCAACATTACAGTGCTTCTTTGGAGTGTCATGTAACTAGGCAGGTAATAGCTCTAAAAACAAAATTTAATAGCCCCATTGTCCATAATGTTCTTCAGCACGACTTTATAGAAATACCAAGGTGTGACATGTCTAATTTCATGAGGGTGGGAATTTGTGTAGCACTATTTATTTCCAAGGCAATTAAATGCTTAAAGAATGATTCCAATTTAAATAATATGTAAATTATGCACAGATGTCTAAGTATATGCTAGCAAATGTACATATAAATTAAGAATAATGCAAACATAAGCATTTATACAGAACCATTACTGTGGCTATCACTCACCTATTATAAACACTTAAGACCACAGAAATACACAAAAAATAGTACCTGACCGTTACAAGAGAAATGTAGAAAAGCCTTTTAATAATGATAACGAGTATTATACATAGGAAAGTTCTCCTGCTCCAAGTTTGGTTAATTTTTAGTCCTAGTAAGTTAAAATAATATGATTATGAAAATGGCTAGAAAGAAATAAGATATCAAAAGCAAGGCACCTGCGGTTGCTATCTGCCTGCACACTGATATGCAGCAAACACATGTATACATTAGGCCCATTAAGTATATAATCCAGTTTTGTTTCTTGTAAGTAGATATTGCATGTATCTCTGTAGTGAAGCCTAAGAAAACCTGGTCATAGGTGCGATTGCAAGAAATACTTAAACGATGTCATACGGTTGTAAAGCGGACCCTAAAGTTACAACCAGGCTGGCATATGGATGACTTGGGTTAATTAGGTTAGTGGAAGATTCACTGGCCCCTCGTTATCTATAACATGTACCCAGGTAAACATTCAGATCGCAGCTGTGTTGACTAACAATCAACTTGAGTAACAACCAGCCCTGGGAACCATTCAAGTTCATAAGTCAAGAATCCACTATATTTCAAAAGAGGATTCGCACAAGCTGTACTTAGGGGTGGCACTTTAGATAAATAGCTAACTTTTTAAAGTTGAAGTTTGCATACACCTTCTTGTTGTATGGAAAGCGTGTTTCAAGGCTTCTCTTGAGTCTAAAGAGCCCAGAATTATTTTCTCTAATGTTTTATATTTTAATGATGATCCCATAACTTATTATATAGCATACTATAAATACTATTGGCTAAAATAACAGAAGGTATCAATTGTGGAAACAGATGCACAAGACATACTTGTACCTTAGGAAAGACCATTATTCAAAAAGGGTCCTAATATTCCCAATAAAAAGCAACGCATTTTTAAAAAAAATACAGAATACAGACTATCCACACATCTTACCAAAAAGTATATCGACATCTGAAATGAAAAACACAGAAAGCAAACATGGTAAGATGCCCTATAACCTATACCACTAAGAAACCGAATCCTAAAATGAAGTACAACTAGACATGATTGAGTGTTCATAATACAAAACACAAATGAGGCAGGGGTGTGAGACAAAGTTAAATTTCATTCACTGTTGACTGTAAGCAGACCCGGGAAGCTGCTTTGGAAGACAGGGTGGAAGTTTGTACAAAACTAAACCTAGACATACTATACAATCGGACAGTCACACTCCTTGGTGTTTACCCCAATATGTCAAACGCATGTGTCCACATAAGAACCTGTACGATAATGTTTATAGGGCCTTTGTCATTAATTACCAAAACATGGAAGCAACCAAGATTTTCTCCAGTGGATGAATAAATTCTGGTACATCCATACAATGCAGTGTCCTTCACTGCTAAAGGAAATGAACTCTTACCTCATGAACGATGAGGAAGAAACAACCGCAGATGACCAGGGAACAGAAAGTACTCTGAAAAGATGAAATAGTACACGATTCCAACTCCATACAGTTCTGGAGAAGGCAACACTATGAAGACTGTTTTTAAAAATCAGCCATTGCCTGTGGTTATGTGAGATAGAGAATAGCCTGGGTCCCTTTAGGGCGGTGAAGACACTGTGCAGGATTCCATAACACGAGATGAACGTCATCAGAATTTTCTCAAACCCACAGAATGTACGGCAGCAAGAGTCAGTGAGTCCTGGGGTCCATTACGGGTTCTGGGTGAAAATGATGTACCCGTGCAGATTCATCGATCGAGCTGCCCTCCTGTGCATGGGGAGCCCACGAGCACTGTGTGAGCGACTGTGTACTTCCCAGGAATTCTGCACTTGCCTCTCTACCTGGCTCTGGACCTAAAACTGTCACATTAAAAGTAAAAGTAAAATCTACTCTCAATCTATATTGAAAAACCAAATGAGAAAGTACTGAGGAGCATAAAACCACATCTGATTCCGAATACACAGCCAATTAATGGCAACCATGTTGAATACTTATAATGTTGGATCCCCAATATCTAGCAGAAAACCAGAAACATTTTGACAGAATGAATACTGAATCACTGAATCAATGAAGAATTTACTCCTACAGCTATATTGTATACAGTGGAACAACAGTAAAGTGCAAAAAATCATCATTTTTACTGCGAAAGCTGAGAAAAATCTATGGTTTCACATTTTTCTTCTAGAAAAACACAAATGACATTTACATGCTACTGATGCATTAATCCTTGGTATTTTATTGGCAGATTTTATTCTTCTAACTGTACCAAGTGGAAGAAATATAGAGCAGGCACTGACCTAGGGCTCCCAGTTTGCCTCGCTGCGGCACACCAATGGACCATCAGACTTTTCTGATAGTGGCGTATGCGATGTGTTCTGTACAAAGGCAAATCCACAAACCCTCCATAGAGCACCTAATTGGGCAGTGCTGTACAACACGGGCACCATTTCCCCTTGCCCTACACGGGGGATGCAGTCTGACCTCCCTCACATATTTAACCCAGGCAAGTGGAACCCATTTGACTTTTATGCTTAATTTCATTTTGAACCTTGCAAAAATATTTGCTTCCAGATGCTGACGAAGAATTCATTTTGCAAGGGCACAGTGATTTTCCTGTGCATTACAGGTGCACACACTTCTCGTTTCGATGAGAGTTGACTCAGCATCACATCAAAGGAGAAATGAGTTTGCAGGCTGTCATCACTGATATGATCAAAACCCGAGTCTATTTTATCTTACTTAGCAAGAAACTAACCCTGTTTTTAAAGCCAATCATTATTCAATTGCTTTTATTATTGAAAGTTTGATTGACTGGTTGATTGCAGTATTGGATATTGCCACACAGGTGCTTGAACCTGTGACCCTCCTGCCTCAGATGCCCAGGACTGAGATTGCAGACATTCCCTGTTATGACAGGCTTCCAACTGCTTAAAAAGGGCAGAAACATATGCAGTCGTTTGTGGAAAAAAACCTTAATATTCTACCAATCTATCTCTCAAACTGGTCTATTTTCACACTTAAAAGGACTTTAGATTTAATAATTACAATGTACTGAAATTGCCTTTTTATTTTCTCTAAAATTTGACTAGATGTTACCTAAGTAAAAAGGTTTCCTCTTTACTGTTTTTCCTGCTACCAGTAGAGTGAAGGATACACAGTTAGACTCTCTTGATTGCCCAAGCAGTGTCTGTGCTAGAGGAAGCAGCTCCAGTGACCTCAAGAAACTCACACGTGAAATCTCATTATTTTTCACAATTAGCAGAAAACAGTATTGCTTGTGAACATTCTTGTCACTTCTCTCTCTGATGACTGAATGCTGTGATTCAAGAGCCATTCATTCTATCAGGTTAAAGGCTTTCTCTCTCCTGGTTAGTCCTGATACTCTTACTAGTGCTCCCACTACTGAGACATCTCTACCGAAAGCTTACTCTGTGTTAAGCATGATGCTTTGCAAGCCTTGTCTCAATGAAACCTTGAAACAACTGATGGGCCTTGTTATTATTACTTATACTATATGCGAGTATATCGAAACCCAAGGATGTCATAAAAATTGCAACCTGATACGAGGCAGGCTGACCCAAGACTTACATAAAATCAGCTACATTTCAGAGAAGTGGCACATGAGCCATCAAGACTTCAAACTAAGTAGTGGTCATTACTTTTTCAAAGAGCCAAATGGGATTTGGGCTCTAAGTTAAGGATAGAGGATATGCTGCATGTGCTCAGTGGAAGGCTACTTACACATTTTATAAAGAATCATTGTGGACCTGCTCCTTCCTCACGTCCTACGTGTTTTCTAATTAAGACTATTTTACTTAAGTGATCGCAAAAAGTTCTGGCCAGTAAACAAAGAGGAATATTTTAATCAGTGCTTTGACAAAAACGACATTAGCTTTATATTTTACAAATTGATGTATCCATTTCTTTTTTGATCTATTCATCTGTTGATGGGCTCCTTGGCTGATCCCATGCCCCACCTGTGGTAGGCACAGTGCCAGAGGGTCTCTCTTATATGACTTTATTGAATGAGTTAGCTGGATCACGTAATGGCTCAATGTTTAGTTTTTAGAAGAACCTCTGTATGGTTTTCCATACTGGCTGTGCTGTTTTGTACTCTTGCCAACAGAACATAGATATTTTTCTCCCTAACCTCACCACCATTTGCTTTTACTTTTCTTGCTTTTTATCCCCCTTCTTTTCTTTCTTTCCTGCCCCCCACCCCTCAAGGGAGACATGCCAACTGCGATGAAGTTGTATCTCATTGCATCTTTTTATTTGTACTTTTTACTAATGATATGAGCATTTTATCTTATATTTATTTATCCCAGCAATGAAACAGCTAAGTTATCAGTAAGCTACTTTGAGGCCAGCTTTTTTTCTGGTCACTGGTTAATTTATGATTTGAATTTACAAGTGTGTTGCAAATTTTAGAGTGTGCAGTTGTAATTAGCAAGAACACACATATGATGATAATTCTTGTAATTCAAGATAGACTTATACCTAGGTATGTGCAGGGAATTGTTTTCTTCTCATAAAATGAATAAAGGTCATGTATTTGCATATAAACTATCCACACCCTCCTAAATACTTAAGTCGTCTTTCAATTATAATAGTACGCAATACAATATGAACATTATAGAAAGAGTTGTTGCACTAGATTTTTAGGAAATAAGAACAACTCTGCATATGTTTAGTTCAGAAAATTTTTATTTTTGAAAATCTTTGATCTTGTGGCTGACCCTGGAGAAGTAGAACCAATGGATACAAAGGAAAGACTATACCATCGCCCGATTTCACAGAAGCAGTCATGTAAAGTGATTACAGGATGGGCCGGGGATTTAGCTCAGTGGTTTCACTGCCTGCTTTGCAAGCGCAAGGGCCTGAGTTGGATCCCTGGTACCAAAAAAACCCAGAGATTACAAGATAACATTTCTTTCACTTGAGAGTAAAGCACTATAGCATTCTTAATATTTCATACAGTTATAAATATCTTGAGACAATGCAAAAGCAGAGTCTCAGCTTCAGCATTTACGCATGTCATTCCTGAACCTCTTTTTCCAGAGGTCCCAAAACCCTGTAATCTATTATGAGAGTGACACTTAGCTCTGTGTGTAACAGAAAGACCACATTGTTCCACTATATACCTTAGGTAGTTAACATGGAAAACTAGGTGCATTTCTTGAAGGAGTGTGACTACTATTACTGTATTTCTATTGTGCAATCACTACATCATCAGTAGGCTTTCCCTTAAAGGAAAACATTCTATAATATACATGAGCAATAACATATGGAGAAAACCATCAAAATGAAAACGATTTGAGTTTTGCTATGGTATTGTTTTATTACTCTACACCGTATGAAGCAACAGTGTTTTCTTCCTCTCTTGATAATGTATCTGAATACTGTCTACACAAAAATGTTGGAAAACATTTTCAATCACCTGTTCAATAGCTTCTTTTTGTGGGGAAAAATGTTCAGTACAAAGGCAAACTACTAAAAGGCAAGGAAAATATTTTTTAAATATTTAAAAATGAGTAGATCACATGTTTACTGAAGGGTTGTCCTTTTTTTTTTAGAATTACATGAGTTAATCCATGAGTGGGAGTGGTTTAAGTGCTAAAACACTTGGCTCTTGGTGTCTTTCACACACTGTCTTATTTTACTTTGTTTCATAATTTATTTTGTACTTTTTCTGTCCCTTGATAGACAATGGAACATGAGAGAAAAAAGACTTTTCTAAGTATATTCGTTTTTCCTGAGTTTATTACCAAAAAGATCCACAAATCTCATCCCATTTAGTGGAGATATAAATTGGACTTATAGCTTATTTATGAATCTGTGTAAATATTAATTTGTATTAATTTGTATGAAAATGCACATATCATGACTACTCTCTTGAGTATATAGAAAGTAAAATTTGACATCTGATATTAATAGTATAAAGTCACCTGTGTGTATATATGCTGGAGAGATTTCACCTAGCAACCAGAAGCTCAGAACTGAAATTAAACACTGGAGTGTGTTGATAACATTAGTCTGTCTCTTTCCACCTTTGCCGTACTCAGCAATGTCACAGAAATTTCCCATAAAAATGTCATATAGGAATGCCACAGAAAGGAAAAACTTTTTAAAGCAAGGCTATTAAATAATATCTAAATATGAAATGCCATCTATATATTATGAAATAATTAGATATATCAATAAACATCATAATAATATATAGTAAAGAAACACATCAATAAATTTAAAGTATTTGTAAAGTGACTTTGGTCCTAATAAGATAGAAATTCAGCTCTGTCTGAAATTTTAATTATAACCCTACCAAATTCATGCTCATTTTCTTTCCATATTAAATGCTCAAGTCAAAAACCTCACTATAACTGAAACCTGTCACTCTTCATCTTTCAAGTGGTTACAGTGCATTAATACCTCAATTAATCTTCATCACTGGCAAAAGTTGCATACTGTTTCCCACAGCTGTGTCTAATGGGTACACAGTGCATATTGTATGTATAAATATATGAGCCATTTTCTATTGATTTCTCATGTTAAACTTGCAACAGCTGATTGTATTCATATTTTTGTTTCAAAAAGCAAAATTTCACATGAAAAATTGTTACTAGGGTACAAGTGTGAAAGCTGCGTGTGAGGAACTTTTAAGACAGTTAAATATCACTCCTATAGCATGTATTACAGTAAAAGAGAACTTTTAGTGAAAGTACTTTAGATTATATTAATATATAAATTATATTTTAAATACACTATTTATTATATAGTACATTTAGCTACATATTGTACTCTTTTTTCCCCTTTTTTTGCAGTACTAGGGATCAAACTCAGGACCCTGTGCTTGCAAGGCAGGTTCAGGGCCACTGAGTTAAATCCTCAGCCCAACCTACATATTTTAAATATATCATTTCTCATATAATAAAAGCATATATGTGTAAGAAAAAGCAAGCTACACTGATAAAATGAATAAAAGCTGATACTTATTTGCAAGATTCCTTGTACTGCCTGTGTTTAAAATAACAATTACATTTTTAAAAAGCAGGTGTCAGTCTTAACCATTTCTAAATGCAGTAATATTAGAGGTACTGCCAGGTGTGGTGTCTCGCATCTGTACTACTAGCACTCTGGAGGCTGAGGCAGGAGAATTGCCATGAAGCTAGCCTAGGCTACACAGTGAGTTCAAGACCAGCCTGGACTACTGGTAGTGACAGCCATTTATAAGCTTAATTGGTACTAAGTATAACCCTTAGAGAAAAATAAAAGATGAGAATATGTTTTTATAAAATGGTGAGGATGACCTGCCCCAAATATTGCTTCTGCCTTAGTTAAAAATCATTCCTCTTCTCAGGGATTAACTACATTTATGAACTGCGCTAGGATTCAAAGCTTACAAGAAACCAAATTTGACATATCTGCTCGGACATGCAATTAGATCAGCCCTTTTCCATTTAAATCCTAATACTATAGTTTCTCATTTAAGTTTTCAGACTAAACTGAACTCTGTAAGGTCTGTCAACTTCATCCACAAAGGCCTTTTGTAAGACAGTTTCATCAAAACTTAGACAATTCATTTTACTAGGAAAAGAACTGATCAGTAGAAGAATAAATCGTGTCCTCAATGCATGGGCAGACCACAGGATTACTGCTGATGTATTATTAGTCAAGCACAGACTCCTTTGAAGGAGGCTTGCAGTCCATATCATAAACTGATTAAAGATCAGTGAAAAGTACTTTCTACCTTTGCTGTATGTTAATGAGAAACCTAGTCCAGAAATCTCTTCTAAATGAATGACTTTTAGTTTCCTGGAGCTGCAGCATGTGAGAGCTATGTAAGCACAAAAATTTCCCACCCTATCAGTTCTCAGCCTGAAAAAGCATATGTTAAAACTGAAGTTACTGCTGTTAATATTTTACACATGATCATCAGGCTTTATATTTTTATACAAGAAAGGTAATGAAATAATGTCAATCTTCTTTCCATGAATATGAATAGATAGATAGATAGATAGATAGATAGATAGATAGATAGATAGATATTTTAAGCTGCATAATACAGAAAAGAAGGTGTATAGGGGTTGGGACAGGAAGAGAAATATAATTAGGAAGTACTAGCTATAAAAAAAAGTGTTCTATCTAAAAAGTTGAGCAAAAAACTTTCCAGTAATGAGTGAAAGTCGTACAGTGGGTTATTTAAAGATCACATATACTTGACAGACTTAGAAATGGGGCATAAACATACAATATTTATAAATATTTCTATTGTCTGTTGTTTGAGTTGTATATGCTTAAACATAGCTATTGAAAGAAGACTGCTTTGGTAAAAAACGTTTTTGGAGGACAGATGAAATAGATTTTTCTTCATTTAATGCTAAAGTAAATATAAAGAGTTTTCTGTGCTACACCATAGAAGAACAAACTAATATTCACTGAATTCTTAACATGGTCTAATTTTCTGGATTTTTGATGTCGGGGAAGGAGTTGACATGTGGTGAGGTGTAATATGCATCATTTTATAATAATTATGTATTCCCAGATCTTCCCACGTATGGTGTGAAAGGAATCCAGACCAAAGGCTAGAACATCAAAGGCCATCCTTTTTCAACCACATCTCCACCTTTCACTCGGAAAGCATCCATTGGGGTTTAGTTCTACCCTTTCTCCTTACACATTCACATTAATAACATCAACATAAAAGGAGATTGATGTTTCTTTCACTGTACTGAGGTAAACCTAAGAAATTTAGCAAAATCCCAGGCAACAGATTACGGAGAGGGGATTGAAGTGTCCTACAATATCTCCAGAGTTTACTATTTCACTTGCTTGGAAAACCGAAGAAAGGATATAAAGCCCAGAAAGAAAAAGGTGATACATTACCAAGGAACCAAAGTAATTTATCTTCTCATGTCTGAAATACATGCATTGGCTACATAAAAAGTAACATGTCCCACTCTTAAGTGAAATTAATAGGGCACACGTATGTAAATACCAAGTAGCTTCTGTGGTGTGAAAGTGTAAATAAGGACCACAATGTTAACACAGAGTGTAAAATAGGAAGAAAAGTTCAAAGGGGAGGGGAAAGGAAAAAAATATAAGAAAAGTGAAAAAAAAAAAAAACAACAACAACAGCAGTCTTTGCAAATAGGGAGAGGAGGAGGGGGGGAAGGGAGGTCAGGGGAATGGAGGAAAATAAGAACCAAGATACGTCATGTCAAGGTTCACATTCCCAATGATGAGTGTCATCATATTGTACACCTAAAAATGTACCAATAAACATAATAAATTAAAAAATAACAAGAAAGAGTAACATGCCTTGGATATGTTGGTGTAAGTTTTCTGGAGTAGAGTTAATAGCCACCTACACGTCACGTGTATATTCCCTTGGGTCCCCAAAATTCCATCTAGGCATTTATACTACAAATGTATGAGAATAGATTTTTTTGCGTGAAAAAGCAGAAAATAATAAAATATTTATTGACAAGGAATTGGTTAATGAAAGCAGAGCACATTTACAAATGACATTCTGCAGTCTTTCAGGAAAAAAGCTATGTGTTATTGACATGAAGATGGCTGTCATATGTACTGTTGGGTAGAAGAAAGTTTCAACACAGTAAGTGTTATAATCTCATTTGTGTAACTTGAACAACTTTCACATTTATATACTCATGAGAATATTGACCTCTCTCTGGTGAGAATATTTTCTCTCCCTGGTGACAGCTCATGAGACTTTACTTTTACAGTTAAAAGTTAAACATTGCTCAATTCTATAAAAATAATGACAAAACTTGAAAATGTAGCAATTACTATTAATAATAGTACATGTTTTTTGAGCCATCAACCTGGCATGATATACTATGTTTTACTTTTTGCTTTACTCCTTTAATTGAGGCCTTTTTTATTTCTTCAGCTATGGTGCAGTAGTTGCCCCTCAGTTCTACATCTGGTTTTCATGTAACTTCAGTGCAATCCCGTATGTGATTTTTGTACAGCTAAGTATTATAATAATCTAGGGGTAGAATTTTAGGACTCTTTCATCTTTGCACCTCTAAATAATTCCTCTTCCTTCCTACGGAAGCATTGGATGCATGTGACTCACTAACAAAAAACCAGAGCATAGGCCATTCAAACTACTAACCGATGTTTTGACAAAATACAGAAACGGACCTAACCCGTCACTTCTCTTTGAACATTTCTCTTGGTTACCCAACGAAAACAACCAAAAGGAATCACAAATTCTTAATCCCATGATTAAAATTACTTCACAATCTGATTCTGCTATACTTTTCTTCACTACGTTTTCTCCTGTGTGGCTTCTCGCCAATGAACGATAAAGCCCAGCTCCGCTCCTCCAGCTTTCGTAGTGTCTTTAGGGTCATTCCTCCTCTTGCATTTAGTGCTTCCTTCAACTGTTTCTAAAAGCCACCCACATTTTCAGGTCCTGTTCAAATCCTATTATTTCTGCCAAACTTCTAAGATCCTCACATTCATAATCAGGCCCTTTCATCCTTGCTTTCCGGTTAGCTGTTAGGAAGTACAGGTGGCTGTATGATTACTGGCCGGTGGAAAGCCTCTCTGTCACTCACTGCCATGAATGTCATACATTAGTACAGAAGTTCCCTCCCATGTTTGGCACCAGGAACTGGATTTAGGGAAGACATTTTTTCCTCGTATAAAGCAGTGGCTATGGTATCAGGATGACTCAAAGGAGTATTCAAATAGGTCCCCCCTTAGCAGCAATTCACAGCAGGTTCATCATGCTCCTTTGAGAATCTAATGACACCAATGAACTGACAGGAGGTGGAGCTCAAGTAGAATCTCCAGCAAAGGCAGCAGCTCTAATTACAGAGGAAGTTTGGCTTGCTGGCCCACAGCTCTGCTCCTGCTGTGAAACCTGGTTATGTCCATGCGTTTCATAAATTATACAGCAGTTAAAGAAAGTACGGGATTATTATTCTAATTATATGTATTATTCTCTATTAGACACTAGCTCAAGCCATACACTTGAATTCATTAAATAGTTTAGTGAATCCGTGTAATAATTCAGAGGTGGTCAAACAGTGACAGGGAAGTCCGCATCACAGGAAAGCTGGACGGTCACCCAGTTTGGAGCGACTGATAAACGCGTACAGAGCTTGTCTTCAAGCTTTAGGGTCCCCCTGGATCTGTTGTGCTGCTTACCCAAAGCAGGTTTCCAGCTGGGCAGCCAGAAATAGTTACTCTGAGACCGAGAGTCAATGGAGAAAGCAATAACATACATTTTTTTCCAGCGGGTGGCCACACCACAAGCAACCTTAGGAGAGAGGGTCCCACTTTGCAAAACAGATTTTTAGCAAGAGGACACTTGTCTGTATTTCTGAATAACAATTTAGGGCCCACACATATTATTGGAAAAACCCTTCTGAAATCAAAGTCATGAAAATCCACAGAGTGGTGTCCATTTCTTCTAAGTTCAAAATAAGAATCGGCAGAATCGAAGTTTTCCCTCAAACTCAAACAAAAGTAGCCTTTCTCAAAGCTAAAGTAATCGCAATATATCTGCCCCATGATAATAAGCTCTCAGGTCTCATGAAAAGCAGAAGTTCTTATAATAAAAACCAATAAAAAAGCACAACTGATAAAAGGAAATGTATCCTAGTGTCACTTTTGACTTTATGCAAAACTATTGAATAAACATCTGGACTCAAGAATTTATTTCCTGAATGGTCTTTAGCAAGACTTCCCATTTCCCCTCCAAAAATATAGATTTCAAGAGATTTTGCTTATTACTGGAAATTTTTGCTAATTGCAGTCTTTAAATTCTAAATTAGGTCTGATTTGGTTACCCTGAGACAGACAATATTAGAGTGTATTGTATTAATCCTTAAATGTCTTTTAATTACTAGTGCCTTTTAGTTCATTGTTTATCTTCTTTCTTCTAAATAGATCTAATTAAGTTTTGATTGGCTCTTTTTCCCCAGTGAAATTATAAACTAAGTCTTACTTTCATTGCTCATAATAGATTTGTTCATCCAGTCATACTAATCACTTAAACTATAAATTTGCCCCTGGCATTCCTTAATGCCCTAAAGGTGCTTCTAGGTATTACTATTTCTTAAAACTGGTAAGAAGTTTAGCAAACTGATTTTCTTTTCCTCTTTGAATTGATGTCACTTTTTTAAAAAAATCAGGACACTGCTGAAAATAATAGTTCCTATAAAATTCCTGAATTTTCTCCTGCAATTCCCACATCAGTATTAAGTAGAATCCACCCTGTGAGACAACGTCAAGGATTGATGATCAATTTGAATCCTCAAGGACATTTTGACTCGTGTATTCCTTTTTAATCAACTCTTACCTGGTTGCTGTAGTGGAAAGAATAGTAACACAATGAACAGCAGATTCATTTGGTCCCCCTTTTTCTACAATGACAACATGTTTCATAGTTGTTGAGATTAATTGAGAACGTGATATACAGAGATCCCCCTGATAGTATGTATTGCTCCTCAGTGACACAGAATGCATTTTAGATCAAGTAATGTTCTGTTTCTGTCACTAGGGAATTGATATAAACGTAAGAAGACCAAAACAATGAATTGATGTGTTAAACAGAGAATAATATAATAGTTTACCTATGTAGACAAGTGATTTCTATTTTTATTCTTTGCTTATTATGCAGTTCTTTTTGTTTGTTTGTTTTTTTTGAGGCAGGATCGCCCTTTGTAGTTCAGGCTGAGCTCACAGCAATCCTCCTGCCTCAGCTCCCAAGTGCTGGGATTACAGGCATGCCCCACCATGCCTGGCTTTGCCCAGTTTTCTAATTCATTATGATGTTCTTTAGGTGATGGAATTTACTAAAACTCAAACTCTTCTGAACTTTTTATAAATATTCTCCAAAAGTGTACTGTTATGATAACACAGAACCCAGGAGAATGATGCTTCCTTTCATTTACATAGTGAAATGAGGAGCACTCCGGGCGCTTTATTCTGTGATCACCTTCATGACAGAATCACACCTCATAGTGACAAGTTAAGTCTATTTTGTTTTCACATCAGTCAGACTGTGCAGGCCAGCTCACGTGGTGGTGTTTGTTCACATCATGACTTCCCTTATGTAGCCCATGTTGCTTTGTGTGTTCGTGCAGAATATTGGTGGTCACTGCGAGTGCTTCCCCTCAGCTACTCTGGCTTTGTTGATTTTAATTCTTCCACGTGAAACACAGTTTTGTGTTGCCTTATGATTACTCTTATTTCTACAAAAATTATTTCTAATTTACTATTTATTACTACCTTAATCTACTATAACTGGGAAAAGATTTTAGATGTTTCTCTCTTGCCCCTCCTTCTATCTTACCAAATATTCAAAAGAAGTTAAAACCAAATGAAAAGACAATATGTTAAAGCGTCAAATATTTATAAAGTAGTGAATGAATTAATACTTTTACGGCTGATAATGTCATTGGATTTCTAGTATATCTCCATTGAAATTGTCCAAATTTTTGGAAAGAAAGGCAGTCCAGGAAGACATGCAAGCGTGGCCTCCTGCACCTTAGTCACTGCACAACTTCTGTCTCTTCCCCCAAATTAGACACGGCCTTGAAAGATAAACATTTTAATCAGTTCAGTATGTCACACTAACCACCTGACAGCAGAACAGAAGACACTCAAGGAAGGACAGGGATTAAAATGGCACCTCACAAGGTGTAAAAGCAGGTACATATTTTAGAGCTAATTCTAGGAAATAGTCCCCTCTTAATCTTGTCATATACTCTTTAAGCATTTCTAAATTCTTAAAACCCCAAGTACTTATGTATGTTTATTTATTTGTTTGTTTTCCTAAGAGTTTCGATTATTCTACCATAATAGCCACAGGAAAAATCATACCTGTTTCAGTCACCACTGTAAGATACACTTACAGATTATAAAATTCACAGAAGCTACTGAAATATACCTGTCAGTTAATTAATATTGACATATTCAATTTATCAGCTAGATCTTTGGAAAAAATACAAACTTTTAATAGTGAAAGAATCATGAAAATAATAATATGGGTAAATATGCAAAACAACAAATTAGACACAGAAAAGGGAAAAGGAGTGAACTAAAAAATACACTTAAAACGGGCATGGTGGTGCATGCCTGTAATCCCAGCACTCGGGAGGCTGAGGCAGGAGGACCACTGCAAGTTTAGGACCAGCCTGGGCTATAAAGTGAATTCCAGGTCAGTCTCAACTACATATTGAGACCCTGTCTCAAAAAACCAAAAAAAAAAAAAAACACTTAAAAAAAGACCAAAGAGAAAAGGTAACTACTTTAAAATTAACTCAAACACCCAACATTCTTAAATACAACACAAAATAGGTGAGAAATACAGTCATATTTATATGAAAATATTTCAGTAACAATGAAAGTCATAAATCTACAGATAAAGGGATCCCCAACATGTATTGAATGAACAATTAAAAATAAATGTTTCCATAGACATGCAGTAGTAAAACTTCAATTGTACAAATGCAGAACCCCAAAGAATAGGTGATCGAGAAAGACACATTATATATGAGAAAGGACTAGTGAGTTGCCAACATATTCACAGTAGTAATACTGCAAATCAAGAGGAGTTAGTGTATTTAAAGTGCTTAGGGAAAGTAACTCTCAACATAGAAAAGCGTGGCTTTCAAAATTACCTTTCAGGAAGTTACGAGGAGATATTTACAGATAAACAAACACTAGAAGAGTTTACTCTTCCAAATTTTGTTATAGTAACAGCTTAAAGAGGGAGGAAAAAAAATAATACTAAAAAGTCTGCAGGAGCTACATGTATACATGATTATTAAGCATGTTAACAAATACATACTTTTAAATAAGTATTGTCTGTGTAAAGTAATATGTCAAAATCAGGAGTTAAAAATTAAGCATTAAATGTAAAAAATATATTGTTCAGAAAAATGGGTCATATGTTAAACAAATTTTGTGATGTATGTGTATAATTAAATATAATTAAGAATTACATTTATGGAATTATGTACATTATATGACCTTTTTAGTCCACCAGAAAATACAACACTGAAACACAGCAACAACAAATAGTAAAGTCAAGCCACTAATTAAAAAGGAGAAAAAATATATAAAATCCCGGAAAAATGTAAAATATGATAGAAAATATATTAATAATCACAGTTTATATTAAGGTGTGATATACATCAGTTGAAAACCACAATTTATTTTTAAGATTAAGTATATCCTTAGAGAAACTTTACAGAGAAAGACTAAAACCAGCAGACAAAAACGTATATAAGCCAATAAAATATTTAACCTACAATACTAACAAAACACCAAACATTGAAATAAAGACCAGGTTTTTTTTTTTGGTTGAAGGCATAGCTCAGCTGGCAGGAAGTCCATCTAGGAACCCTGAAGTGGTGGGTTCAGTCTCACTCACTTCCCAAAACAAAACACAATAGAAAGCGGGAGTAACTATGTTTGACAAAAATCAACTTTCACATTAATAATACCGGAGACACAAGGTAATTTACTATGATATTCAATTTTTGGGAAAAATATGACCATTCTATGTGAGTATGCAGCGAATAAAGACACTTGGGCACAGATGAAGAAAGAGCATGTTTTTCGCAGCTGAGAGGGGCAGGGGAAATAAATTTGCAAATTCACCAGAAGAGTGAAAAATATGAATGCATCTCTTTCATTGTTTGGCTAAATATGGTTAATATATAGAAGGACCAAATGAAATTACAAAGATGATTATTGAACACATGATTATGTAAGCCCTGTGTATAAAAAGTTGAAAGTAAATAAAAAAGGCTGGGCATTTGGCTGAGTAGTTTTGTCGCCTGCCTCGTGAGAGCAAGGTCCTGAGTTTGATCTGCGGTACCAGAAAAATAAATCAGTAAATAAAATTTTTTAAAAAGTATAATCTTTGCATGTTAAGATCTTGTTCAGCACCCATAAAAATTAATCACATCCTTATTCCTAAAATAAGTCTAAAAACCTGAGTTTTTTAAGCAACCACACTTTTATGGAAAAGGCAATTACCAAAGGTAAGCGAACAGCAAACCCTCTATCTTTTGAGGTTACTTGAAGTATCTTAGAGGTCCTGAAAGAAATCATTTAAAAATACTTTTTCCATATTTTAATTAAATATTCTATATCCCCAAATCTGTAATACACATTGTAAGAAGGACAACCAGAGTAAAAGATAGTCTTAAATTCTTATACTGAAAACAATGTAGAGGGCTGGGGATTTAGCTCAGTGGTGCCACCACCTGCCTCACAGAGAAAGGACCCAAATTCGATATATCTCAGAGGTGCTGCACCTGGACTGGAAGGGGCAAGGTCCTGAGTTTGATCCCAAGTACTACAGAAAAATAAAAATAAAATCAATAAATAATGAAAACAATGAGATGCGGCTTAAAATTAATGAGTTCATCTCTGGTCCAGGAATTAAAGACTAAAGAGCATTGAACTCTTAAGAAACAAATATAAAATATAATGATACGAAGATCAACAAAATTAGAGCAAATTGTTAAAAAAAAGATCAAAATACATAGGTGATTGCAAAACATGTTTGAAAGGTTTAAGAAAAGGAACACAGAAATGTCCAATAGTAGTGAACTTCTAATGGACACAAATACAGTTCCAAAATAAAGTAAAATGAAAGTAACGCCACTACAAAGGTGCATTTCCAAATTTGTAAACATCGATGAAACAAAACAAGCAATGTAACTTTAAAAATTATCTCAAGAGGAAATGGAAAATCTGAATTTTACTATAAGGAAAACAATTCAGACAGAAAGGTCAGCATGCTTGGACTGGTTTCAGGACCATCCACAGATTCTCCTAGATGGCTTAAAGACAGCTGTTCAGTTCACTCTGTGGAACTGATCTAACCTTAGTCTGAGCACGAGCAAAGAACAACATGAAAGAAAAAAGTTACAGCCAACTTTATTCATGACCATTGATGCAAAAATATGACTAAAATTCATCAAACTAAACTCAACAATGTATTACAATGAGAGAAAGTGAACAATTATCAACAGCTGCCTGGTTCTTTGCCATTACGCACTATCAATTTTATTCACCATATAAACAATTAAATTGTAAAAAGCAAATCATACTCTCAAAATATTTTTTGTAATTCAATTCATAATTTTAAGCTTTCTAGAAAAAAAAGAAGCTAATCTTTTATATATCTGTTAGATAAATTCAGGATATCTAGTAAACAGCACCACACGCTGCAGGCATGGTTACAATGTTTGGAAAACATATCTGCTGCTTGGGTAAGGCTTCCCCCATACAGCCTCCAAAAACCAAAGGGGAGAAAAACTGCAAAAATTAAAGGATATCTGCATCACTAGAAGACAGAGAGTCCCAAGCTGTAAAACAACTGTAAGCATAAAAGGAAGACAAACCCACTATGCTTCCACTGAGAACCTTTGACACTTTGGCCACGAGATTTTACAGGGGCAGACAGGTGGAGATCAAGAGACAGGATGAAAATTAATTTAAAACCAAGGCCAGAAAATGAAGTTCACCTGTGTGAAAACACTTAAAAATAGAAATGTTTAAACAAAACTTTTCAGCAGATCAGAGTAGCAATGCTGGAAGAGTATGTGTAAATATCCAATAGTTTCTCTGTGTGCGAAACTGAAAGTGTAATTAAGGATCAAAATGTATAATAAATAACTTGAAATAGGAAGAAAAGGTCTAAAGGGGAAGGGGAAGTGGGGGGTGATGGAAAGGAAAGAAGGGAAAGGAGTAAATATGAGGAAAGGAAAACACGGAAACAAAGTGTTTGTAAATAGGGAGGGGTGGAGGGGTTGAAGGCAGGGCAGGGGATGGGGAAAAATGAGAACCAAGATATATCATGCAAATTCCCAGTGAAGAATGTAAATGTATTGTGTGCCTAAAATGTACCAATGTACTTAATGAATTTAAAGAAAATGAATTGAAAGAAAAAATTTTAAAAATTCCTAAGATACAACAAAAATGCCTCATTCTCTCTCTTCCTCTCTTAACATAACATGCACACACATACAGACACACACATGCAACACACAGCAGACACACATATCACACGCACACAAAGAAAGTAAAGCAGTCTATGTGCCACTTGACAAAAGTATACAGCATCCATGAATTAATATTACTGAAAACTCCTAATTAGATAGATTAGTCCTTTATGTGCAAGTGAAAAATTCACAAAAGAATGCTTTAAACAACATTGTAGACCTCATTAGAAAATTCCCCGGGATCATGTACAAAGTAAACACTCAACAAATTCACACAGAGAGGCCAGAGTAGCTTCAGGTACTGGATTCTGCTCACTGGTGTGATTAACAAAGTGCAGATTTAAAGACTGAAAGAGGAGGAAAGTAAAATAACCAAAAGTCCAAAGACTTCATTAGCTGACTAAATTATACTTTAGTGACTCAAAGATGTTTTGACTAAAAACCAAATGAAGGTATAAGACACGTTTATTTCTGCCAATCTTTCTAGAAGTTAGGAGAGTCTGTCAATAATTTTTAGAATAAATAACAGCACACAGGGTAAAATATTTTTCTGCTGCAAATAGCAAAACTGACAGAGGATATGCAAAACTGTCAAAAAGATATCTCAATATACCTCCTGCGTTTGAATATAAAAATATTCTGTTTATTCCTGTTGAGAACAGTATTTTTTCAATGTTTCCAAATTTTCTCAGATATGTTATAAATGAGACAATGAATTCTCTTCATATTCACTTATTTTTAATAGTAATACATCTCATAATAGTTTCTCAACCTTATAAAATATATTTCCAGCAATCCTGTATAAACACTTATCATAACTATTTTTCTATTTGAAATGACAGGGAAAGTTTAGTATTTGTAATGCAGAAAAAAAAAAATACTTTTTTCCCCCTGATTTAGAGTATTGGGAAGTCCCAAAGCTTTCACTCCAAAGAATCTAATTCTTATCTAAGTATACTGCTTGGGAAAATTACAAACTAAACTTAAAGGCTCATTTTGGTATTATTTCTGAACCAAGCCCAGAAATATGGAAACCTAACAGATTTTCAAAAGCTGTTAGAGGGGCTGGGGATTTAGCTCAGTGGTTCCACTGCCTGCCTCAAAAGCTGTTAAAATTCTTGCTAGTACTTCTCGATTTCACAGTTTATTACACAATTATTTGGTATGTTGCCATTGGAAATAAATAATATTTTATTTATATCCCCAAATTGATACATTCAACCATAGTTACTTTATATGTATATAAATCAAGAATGAGCATATTAGTTTTTTTGTACATAGGTATTTTTTCTCCATGACTTTGTGACAGATACACCATAAACATTTCCTAACTATTAACTAAACATTGACTAAATTTTGGCTAGATGTTGGATTTGCCAATGTTATAGCTATATTTCTTTTGGAGGGATTACTTAATTTTGAGCCTCAGTATTATCATCAATAAAGTAAGAGTGGGAATTTGCCATAAGTTTTTTTAAAGGAAAAATTTGAGGTTTAACATAAGATCCAGCCCCTAACAGTTTCATGGCGTAGCTCTCCATACAATTTCTATCATGTCCGTCTATTCTGATGAAAACACTCCAATTTGGTGATGTTATTTACCTACCGAGCCTGGTGATTCCAAGACACTGTCTGTCTTTTTAACACTTTACAGTTAAAGTGGAAAACTAAAATGACTTAGCCTACGTCTGTGCTCGATTGTTCACCTTCTGCATGGTGCATTTCAAAGCCTGGGGCAGCGGTGGTGAACCTATGGTACATTCGCTTCACAAGGCTGTGTGTATCATCGAAAACTCTAAAAGGTTCATCATCACTGCACCTCAAATGTTAAAATAAACAACATTTCAAATGTTAAAATATAAATAGTATTTACATGCTAAAATATAAAGTACATTAAACTGGTAGGGTATCTTGTCAGGGAGCAAAGGATCACTTATTAATTTATTGACCACATAAATCTTCATAAAGATATGACTATTTTGCTCCTGTCAGGCTCTTACAGAGGGCTGTTGAAAAGCTTGGCACAGAACTACAACAAGGAGCCATTGTATAATCGTACTTTCCAAATTCACCTCGAAGGAAAAGACATTAAAAATATTTTTTAGGACATCATTCTTTTCTTCTTCTTTCACCGTGTTGTCTATGTAAAAACTCTTACCAGCCTGGGTAAATATCGCTCCCCTGTAATATGAGAGGTATCGATACAAATGCATAAAGATATGGTCCAAATGGATAACACTACTGAAAAAGCACATTGTCTAAAATCAGAATCCGGCCATGTGTAAGCTCCCAATGCCTTTTATGAGATCGTTTTCACTTTGATATCTTTTTAAATCAGATTATCTGAAAAGAGGCAAACACTTTATTAGGTTGGGAGAGATTACTTCTCTTCCACATCTTTTATGTCCTTGAGAAAAATTAATCAGAAAAATCAATCTCTTCTGTGATATCCCTGTGCAGCAAGTCATTTCAATGAGAGAAAAGTGAATGTTGAAATTAGCAGTTACTTTAATTAAAAGGCAGTCACCAGAGAGTTGATTTCCTAGCTGGTTGTTGACTTACAAACAGAAAATAATTGGCACATAAAAACTAGTGGAGGAACAGCACTCAAAATGTACAAGCAGTTGACAATAAGTAATAATATAGTCAAGTCATCTCTGTTTATATAGGGACGCTCTATTTATGTCTGTTTCCAGTTATGAGCATTCTGGGACTCAGCAAAGCCACCACCTTGAACTTCCTTCCTCTGTTAGCCCCTCTCTGCTCTCGCTGACAACGGATGATCTTGACAGTCTCGTTAAGCTGCCAAATACATAATTTGCAGAGCCTGTAACTCGCCAGCTCCAGGATAACAGCAACGTAAAGGTTTCACACGAACCTGGCACTGATCTTAATGGAAATTTTGTTTTATAAGCCAGGCTGCTAGCCTCTCACCCTCCTTCAAGCCTGCCCTGGCCTGAAGCAGCACCAGGAAGAGAAGGCAGGAAAGGGTGAGAGATCTGTAAGGCCCTCTGGGTTACTCTGGTCCTATACTTACAGTCCATCGCCTTCACTGCATTTTTAATGACACATTCTCTTACTTAAATTCTATCCCTATTTTCTCCTCCATCTTTGGAGAAAGAACACATTTGTTTCACCATTTGGTAATTATTTAGACTCTAGGTCTAAGAGACTTTCAGGTTTATGCAAAGAACAGAAAAAAAATAGTTGTGGGTTTTTTGGGGGGTGCCTTTGTCTTTTTTCTTCATGGGGTAAATAAATGTAAAATGAGAATATAAATACATATGGAGATATAGGAAAGGTGACTCCTCTGAACACTGGGTAACTGGAACAAAGGGGGAAAGGCAGGCAGAGGAAGTCTCAGCTCGGAGCTGACCTGTGGAAAGGCCCAGGCGTGATTGACGTTAACTCCCAACAAGCTCAGGAACGGTGCCTGTCTAGAGACCACCTACCTCTCCTTCCAGCAAAAAACATCCCAAGCCTCCACACTGCTTTGGAAATGTTGCAGAGAACATGCAGCCCAGTGACTGCGTAGCATAAATACTACCTATCCGCTGCACATGTGCCTAGGTGCCCTCCCTGAAAGCTCTACGGACCACAAAAGACTAGGGAGCGATTGGCTGGGATCTCAGGTGGTGGGGACGGGAGGTTAGTACAAGGAAGGTGAACCGTTGAATGAAATTTGAGTAGGCAGTGGTCACAGTCTCTTTTTCAGAAGGTGAACATATTTGTGTTAGGTGTAGTAAACAGTCACAGTCAACTTTTAAGTCAGAGGACTTAGAAGGAATATGCTTAGAGTGAGCTCTTTGGGACAAGGTCCTAGATTTCTTTCTCAGAACCATTGCTCTTCTCTACCATTTGGTGGAAACACTTGGGGAAATAAATTAATGATATCAAAATTATAAGGTGGTTATATTTAATGTTAAGCAAACTGTTGTTAACTAAGTAGTTCTAATAGGAAGCAGAAGTCCGTTCGACTGAAGAGGACAGGGTAAATCGCCAGAAATCCAGGACTAAATTGATTCTCTTTTACTGCTAAGTGGACAGGCCGCCGGCACATCAGAGATCTGTTAGGTGGATGGCTTCGTTTGTGATACAGGATGGAATTTGGGAACAGACAACAGCCCTAATTCAAACAGACTAAGAAGGACTTATCACAATGCAGGGAAAAAAACAATAAAAATAAAAGTCAGAGCAATTAGTGAGGCAATAATGCATGCAGCATGTGAAATCTCCAGTTTATTTTTTGGAAAGAGTGAAAAAGATAAACAAAATGCAGATGGTGAACTCCAACCTAGAAAGACTTATTTGCCTGCTGCCTTTTAGCATTAGGTTTTAATAATCACATGATAATAGGAAGCCAACATGAAAAAGCACATGAGATACAAGGTAAGAAGGCACCTAGTTTTTCATTGCACAGTTGTGTGAGATTTAACTATGTACTGTATCATCTCATGTACATAAAAATCACCATAGAGAAATGGTAGAAAATTCAGAGATGATTATTCATCTTAACACATTAATATTTACAATTACATGGGCATCTTCTAAAGACCAGGTTATGTTAGTTCTAAGATACAGATTAACTTTAAAAGCAATTTTATGACCCCTGCAACCTATGGTAGCAGAAATGTGATCAACCTTAAGGCTCTCGAGTAGAGAAAGTATTCTCAAAATGTGACAGTGGGAGCTTTGTAGCTTAACGAGGATAATGTAGACTTCTAAGAAGATCTTTTCAGAATCTCATAAGCAACAAAGGTAAGATACTCCAGTCATGCTAAAGGAATCACTTACCCCTTCCTCAATAAGAAGGCAATCCAAACACGTCAGATCATGGTAGATAGGCTGTTTTTTGTTTTGTTTTTAAAGCCAGGTAACTTGTTTTTATCATTTAAGAAATCAACCTCTTTCAAAACATAATTCTAAACTAGCCTTCTAAGAAGTCAACTGTCTTCAACACATCTGGCCGGGCCAGTCACCACAACACTGTGATGTGTGAGAGACCCTTTCCCTTAGCCAGGTCCCTTCAGTATGGGGACACAGGCGACACTGAACCACAACCAGAACTTCCCAAGGAGCTGACCCCTAAGACACCACAGTGTCAGATGCCTTCCACTCCACCGTCTCATGTATATTGAACTTGGTCACGCTACTAAACCCAGACTCCTCTTTTAATTTGGGATTTTTGCCTCTGTGTTTGTGTGTCTGTCTGTCTATCTGTGTGACTAAAACCAAGTCTTCACCCACGCTGAGGGTGGGATCAACCACCGAGCTACATCCCAGATCCAGTTTCCAGTTGCTAACATTTTTAGCTGGTAACAGAGTGAAGATGCTTGTGACTGAACAAGATCTCACACTTTAAAGACTAAGAACATATTAAAATCATTTTCTTAACAAATTTCCTAAAAATTATTTTTACGCATATTGAAACAGACCATGTTTTGTGATTTTCTTCGTCTTTACCTCAGTAGGACTACTTGTTAAAATTCAAGCACTCCAAAAGTCCTTTAGTCATTAGAATAGTACAAACGAGTCATTAGAATCACAGAATCAAAACTCGTACTTCTGAGATTCAAATCTTCTCCATCACTTATTAGGTATTGATCCTCAGCAGGCTGCTTAAGCTCTCCAGATCAGTTTCCTTTCTATTTAAACTAAGAATCATGCATACATCCCAGTGTTCTTAAGATTCTTATGAGAACTGATACCATAAAGCATATGTCCCTGGAACATAGTGAGCTTTTACAGATTGTTATCTATTATTAGCATGAAATTTTTTAATTTTTACAGACGGATTTTTGAGGGAAATATGAAAATATACTTTTAAATATGTGCTCCCATCTGCATTTTGATTTTCAAGGTTGATGCATATTCTCCCTAACTTATAAGAGGAAATGTGAAATCGATACAGTTTCCGGCTTCTGAGCAATCCTCCAGTGTACATGTTTTTATCTCATGTGTGAATATGCGTGTGGGAGTATTTAGTTTACATGTCTCAGGTTCCTAGAAGGATCGAAATAGATTTCACACATATCTTCACACATACATAAGCACACACTCATTGAAAACTGGTTTCTCCAAATAAAGCTCAATAAAAGTTTATTACATTCTAAATGCAGCATAAAAATGTTATACTTTAGAAGAATTTCTTTTTTCTTCCATCACAATTTCTATACTTTTAACTATATAATTACTTTAAAGACATATACTGGAATTAATTTGACTCTACTATTTGAAACTTAAAAGGAAAAAGAAATCTTAATAATACTATAATCAAAACATGTACATACCTATGATAAAATGAAAGGAATGATGAAAATTATAGTTTGTCTACTAATGCTTAGCTTCCAATTAGAATTTGCTACCATTATATCAAATAATATTGCATTTTAACTGTGGAATAAAATATTGGTAAAGGAAATAGAAATACTTTAATAGCAAAATTATGTAGACAGCAAACAGTGTTAATCAGCTTTCTCAAAGTACGCTCTAGTTTATATTTCAGTAGTTAAATTTCTTCAGACACTCTATGAAACGTCACTAACATTCTGATTCATTTCAGTTCTCAGGAATAACTAAGGTACATATTTGTTTTATCTGAATTAATGACAAATACACTTTTAATAAGATGAGATCCAGTTTTCACTGGAAGAACTGGTAACTGAAAAAATACTGCTGATAAGCCGGAAATTCTTGAATGATACTTGCCACTTTCAAGGTGCCATAGAACTTAAAGGAGAACTTATATATATTTCTAAATTTTACGGCAATGCTCATTTAGAGAAAGCACACCTCATTAATTCTTTCTTTGATTTCATTTCACTGTATAAATCATCTTTGTTTGCAAATCTTAGATTTTACTATTTTGTCCATTTTAAATTCTCTTTAATTCTCTCTCAACTCATCTTTGCAATTTATGTGTCGCAGTTCCTCTATTCTAAAATTCTGTATTTAAACCTGTTTATCTCCTCTATATTCTGAACTACATTTTGATTCAATTAAACACATATTTGCCGATTTGCATCTGTCAAGGGTCCCGTGGTCCTCCCCACATACCCTTAAACACACGAGATCAGATTCATGTGTTACAGAGAAAGAGGGAAAAGCTGTTTTCAAACTTGAGCTATTTGTCTACCTAAGGGTCTGAAAAACACAGACCTTGCTGAAATGAAGAAACGCAGTATACAATGATAAACTCCACACAGGAGGGAGACATTGTTTACCTACATAACAAAATAAATAGAAACTTCCTGTGGACTCTTCAGTAACAAGCCTTTTCCTGCTAAGCTGGGTGCCTCAAGGCTTTCTGGGGGAAAGCACCCTCCACCTGTCTGTTGGAAACAGCAGTGGCAGTTCCCAGAGGCAGACGCAGGGCCTGATTTTTATTATTCTCAGGAGGAAAAACATAAACAACATAGGACATTTTCCATGAAGCTCAATGTACGGAGTCTTATGAAATGATTACGTAGCCCTTATGTCCTATATATGAAAAAGGGTTTCCTCCATTATTTCTTTGAAATTGTGAAATGAGAAGAAATTCTTTTTGTTAGTCAACTGTTTTTTAAAAAGTTGACTACTATTAGTGGACCATCTCAGAGCCTGCTTATATTGCTACCTTTTACTATTTTATTATTTTATTGTCACTAATGTGGACTTTGGAAACTAAAACCTGGAACTACTCACAAAAACCCACCCAGCTAAACAAGACCTTCGATTTCAGACACTGTTCAAAATTGGGAACTTCACTCTCACTTTTGATTTGTTTGTTCATTGCTTTAACACTTAAGCCTCTAGGATGAGGGGGACAGAATTTCCTTTGTATCCAGCAAGATAAGATCTTGATGTAAGTGTGATCTACCTGACCCCTATCACAAAAATCCTGTTTATTTTAAACTTTTTACTTCCTGGTAAAATGAGCCTCTGGGCAAGAATGAAGGCTAACTATAAAAAAAAAAAAGGAATCTTCAATCGTCATAAACAGCGAAGACTTGGGTAAGGATATGGAAAATATGTCATCATTTTAGTAACAGGGAGGAGGAGGCAAAGAATATGCATGAATGGCCAGTGAGACCAAGAGCCTACTTTCTTTGTACAGCCTCTCAGTATTCTATTTAGCCTGGGGCAATAGTATATTTCTAGCCTTAGAGGGATACTCAGCGCAAACTACAGTAATAAAACCAACCTGCTTTCACAGTTCTGAGCACATTTTAAACTTTCTAAGCCCAGTGACATTTATCTAGCACACACTTGAAAAAGAAGGCTAAGGACGAACACATGTTGTGGCCTGCCTGTTGCCACACCTTGAATTTTGATGGATGGATAGCTGAGTCACTAGCTAACTACTGGACAAATGCTATCCACAATATCCACATAGGTACATAATATGCACACATGAATATACACCCGACTGTTCAAAAACAAAACTGCAAAGTTCAGTGTCCGATGCATGCAAACATATCAGCCACAATTCATAGAAGAAAGCGTGCAGCGATCTTGATCGCCATAGCCTGTGGGACAGTGGTAACAGGAAAGCAAACGTTCACTCAAAACCCTCCTTCCTTCATCTGGGTCCTGGTTTAGACTAGACTTATCTTTCACAAATTTCTTTCCTTAGATTCTTCTGCGACTAAGGGCCCTGATGGAACACTAATCATCTGGAAAGGTCAGAGAGATATTCGGCAATTTCAGAATAACCTCTAGGAAAATCGGTCCTTAACCATCATAATCGTCATAGTTCCCTAAACCCCACGACTATCTCTCATGTGCACAAGGACACCCACATTCGCACACGGGGGAGATGCCTTCCTAGCACTGCCAATCTTCTCACTGGAAATCATAAATTTCTCTATATCTTCTTTACAATCAATTCTACCTAGACTTGTGCACGGCCACCCATGTGTCTTGACTGAGTTATCTCATCAAAAGCACGGAGTACCAAGGAGGTTCCGTGAGGCCAGCTCTTCACCAGGTCAGGACTTGGCTTCCCAGTGACAAAAGTACCGCTCAGCTAAACTCTTCTGCAACTAAATAAAAATTATAATGTATATGAATGCCTGCTCTTTTTTGAATCTTTTCCATCTTGATACAGCATGGCAGCATAGTCTTGGACCTGCATTTCATGCCTTGGTACAATTTGCTCAGCCTTTCTCTCTGCCTTTTTCAGCTGCAAATCAGCAAAATAAAATTGCGGTTAAATCAGTCAGAATTAAGTGAAAAATCACATTTTCTTTTAAAATCCTCTGTTATTTATCTCTAGAGAAGAACATGGGGCTAACATCAATGAGATATGTATTCCCTCATAAGAAAACGTAAGAGTGTGGGATTCAAAGGAGAAATTTGCTAAGCAAGGCAGCCAGAGTTGAAAGCCAGCTTGTAACCTGGCTTCAAAATATGCCCATCAATAATTGCAACCTAATATGATTCTCCTTGTTAACTTTGGCTAAAGGTTTATCCAAAAAATATAAATCAAATAAGTTATACAAATTAGGCATTTCATTGCTACTTTCTCTTCCATGCACATTACTTTGAAATGCACAAATGTATTAAAGTACAACACAGACACGTTTCCATCAAGCGCCCTCCAAACACTTTCTCTTGCTTCAGGCACACTCTTTCCGTCCCTCTCACCACTTCCTGCAGCAGTTCAGCAAGTGCCCTTCAGAGAGCAACTCTAAGAGGTGTGACCACCGACCCGGGGCTGCCGCACCGCGCACCACGCTGCCCGTCTTCATCCGTCCTGTTCACCACATCCGCACCAGACTCAGGACACCGAGGCAGCCATGACAGGTTTTTGTTCCTCTTACTGGAGGCCACCTGGCTGGGCCAGAGCTAAACTGAGGCCTGGGGCTGTAAAGAGGCTACCTGGGGACCAGGTGTGCGGGTGAAGAGAGGGCACACAGTAAGAGCCTAGTTTAGCACATAGCCCGGCCCAGCACAGAGGGGGTTAGGTCTATACAAACCCAGCAGCTTGAGGGCCTGCATCTGGGCCCTGGCACAAGTTCTGTTGGAATGTGGGAAGGAGGCAGCGCCTTGGGGGCAGCCTGTGGGTGTGCATCTGCAGTTGGTGGCCTTGGGATGGAGAGCACCCTGGGATTTGGGGAGGAGACAGCGGTGCAGTGCTCCTGATACAGGTTTCAGCCTGAATCACACTCTAGGGAATGGGGCGTCTCCACTTCTCTGAAATCTTGAAACCAGACTCACAGATAAAGTTTTCAGCCTGGTGTGGTGGTGCACGCCTGTAGTCCCAGCACTTAAGAGGCTGAAGGCACGGGCATCCCAAGAGTTGGAGGCCAGCCTGGGCTACACAGTGAGACTCTGTCTCAAAAACAAAACAAAAGTCTTTCTATGCTTGTGTTTATTACCTATAAAACTGACTACAAACATTTTATACCATTAAAATAATACAAGTTTATTTGAAAAAAAAATTGCTATTTTGGTTATGGTTACCATGCTAGCAATAACATTCACTTCTGGTATTTACATTTTAGTTGACTATTTCTCTGAAATACAAATCAAAGGTAAAAGTTCTGTTCTATGCACATACCTTCTAGTGAGTTGTATAAGACACAGGGTCTTCCAACACAGTGGCATATTTTAAAGAATATCTTAATCTTAGCGATCAAGTTCTAAATTTCTCTTTCATTTTGTGTCTGGATATTAATTGTGCTTCCTTTTTCAATGAGATATTTCCATTGAGGGATTATGTTTCACTGATGGATTTATGTTTCACCTATAATTCCTTCATTGTCCATTTCCCTTCTCATTGAATACAATTACTCAAGGGTAAAACTTTGATTTCTGGTCCCACATCCCCACCACAAAGGTCTAGGATGATTGAACTGACAGCTAAATGAGAAGTCCAAAGTGAATCTTTTGTTTTCTTCCTCAAAAACAGCTACCCAGAACCTCCCATTTGAGAAGATGCTCACCCGGAGGGACACACGCTTCCTCCTGGCCAGCTGAGTGCCGCTGGAAGGTTGCGGCAGCAGGGCCCCTCTCACCTTCCTTGAAATCAAAGGACGATTAAAGTTTTAGCAGTTGAAAATTATCCACTAATTAGATCTGGAAACAAGAATCCACGAAGTCCAGGTGAGAAGCGTAAATCAAAACAATTAGACTGTCCAGAAAGGCAACATGCTAAGATCACTCAGATCAGAACTGCTGTACCAGCTGCTCATTTAATCTGGAGTTGCAGTGTTTTTCCTTGCCTTGTGAGATAACTGTGAAAAAGGAGTTTTCACCCAACAAGTATGCCCTCTTCAGAACCGTTCCTCCAATGAAGTGAAGACAAGCCCCAGTGGTTGTTATTTAACAGAAATGTTTGGGATTTGAAGTTAAAAAAACAATACAAATGTGAAATTCCCCAATGAAAATGTTACATTTTCACCTGAGGTGAACCCAACATTAAATGGGAAATGTTACTCAACTATTGTTTGTATTGTAATTGGCATTGATGACAAATTTATTATGCAAATATTGATATTTGTTTTAACGCTGTCCTTGGAAAATGTGTTAACTCCTACCTATAAATGAACTTATTTTATAATAAAAGAGCATTCAATACTTCTCTAAAATTCTCTTTGAAATTCCTATTTTCTCAGACATTCCATTATATTTATAGGGAAATAAGTGCCTTGAGTTTACACAATGAGCAATAGTAACATACAGACAATATATATGCCACTGCTATTTTTTGTGTAATATGGTGATTTTTATTACTACTTATTTCCAGACTTCACACGTGCAAGGCACTTTCCAGAGCTTTGTAAAGCTAAATGAAATGTGACTCTTACCTTGAAAACATTACATGCTTATAGAGAAAATCGGACACTGTATGAACAATAGCAAAGCAAGGCTGAAAGTGATAAGCATTACTAAGAAATAATAAACATATGAAAGATCAGAACATTTCAATAATTGAGTCCAATATAGGATACTTAATTGTAATTTTGCATGAGAATTCCCCTATAGCATATGTAATTCAATGGCTATCATTGTTATAAAATGTTCTTATTCTGTGACCTTAACTCAATTTGGGGATTTATCTCCTAATTTTACCTTCTATTAAAACTTCTAGTAGATTTCAGGCAGTGTCTTAAATTGTGGCATGTAAAGTTGAATAAAATGTGGTTTCTGGGATGAAATGCCTCACACTGAACATCAAGTTACAGATACAAAGCTTACCATATGAGTTATTACAATAAAACAGATAGGCAGGTAAAGAACTGTGGCACTCAGAGGAAGAGGCGTGGGATTCCTTTGCAAGAAGCCAGAAAAGCTTTCTAAGCACTGTTGTTGAGATTTAAAAACAGTAGGTGTTTCTCAGATGGAATAGGTGGGGAAGAAATTAAAGAATATAGAACGGCTCGCACTTTTACTGAAAGGCATATTATCTTTCCAAGAAGAGCGAAGGGGTTTGCCACAGTTCAAACTAAGATATACAAAGAGAAAATCGGGACCGAATGCCCGCAATTTACAGTGAGAATCTAAAAGCCATTTAAGAACTCCAAAATAGAATTCAAAGCAGATTCGCACTTTAGAAAAACAACTCTAGAAATTACATGGCCTGGGCAAGAAGCAGAGAAACTAGACAGAGGCCAGTTAGAGCGGAAGTGCTGGGGAATGACGTCCTAGTTGTGAAAAAATCTGATGATCCAAGATTTTATTTAAACACACAGGGCCCTGGATTTGCCTCAGTGGTTCCTCCACTTACCCCGCAAGCACAAGGTCCCGAGTTTGATCCCTGGTACCAAACAAACACACAGAAAACCAATTTGGCTGGGTGTGGTGACATGGGCCTGGAAAGCTTAAGGCCAACCTGCATATTGTCTTTAAAAATGAATGAATTAATGAAAAAATAAATAGTTTAAAAAGTCAAATTTGTAACCAACTGGAGTGCTTACTGCATTTGGTTTGGGGGAAGACATTGATGACTGTGAACTCCTGAGCTAGAAATGAATTTTCTGAAGGACAGGAGAGAAAATGAGAAAGGAGAGACAGGAGAGACCTCATCAAAAAAAAATCTGCAATAATACAGAAGATCCTAATAAGATCACTGACATTTAGAAATGGGAAGAAAGGAGCTAAAGGTGTAGGGAAGGTGGGATGGGTAGGGGAAGAGTAATAAGGGAAAAGAAAAAAATGTGAGAGAATGAAAAGATGAAAATAAACTGTTTGTGGATGGGGAGGGGAGGAGGGG